>NW_009942512.1:0-23029 GCF_000696875.1 Nestor notabilis | reverse complement strand
GTACATCTCCTGGAGTAAACAGTTATTACTGTAAGAATGGAGGAGCAATTGCATCAGTTAAGTGTTTTGCACTTGTTCTCCTTGTATTTTCCATCCCCAGCTTTAACCAGGCTGAAGGACTCCTGCTACAGGAGGGGACATGAGCAATAAAATGCGCTGATGGAAGCAGCATGGAGAGGGAAAGGTGTCAGAAAAGACTGCAGACAAATATGTGAGTTCAGCTTCTTACTCTCAGGAAAAGCATTATATTTAGCTCTTAACAAAAGCATCAGCTAGATTTTAATTTAGAAACAATTCTTTTATTAAAAAATGTTACACAAGTGACATTTACGCTATTTTTAAACCATTTTGTTAATGTGGGGGGAAGTGTGTGAAAGAGGTTTGTTTCCTGGATAAAAGCATAGCTCAATATTTAATTTCTGGTTTTATTTTGATGCATATTTTAATACTCTGATCATAGATCTGAGAAAAGAAATCGTATTATGTATGCATGTAAGTCTCTTGCACCCTCTGATATACATGTCTGGCAAGCCCTTGAATTTTCAATAGTCTCACACATTCCATTGCAAGTTCCTGTTCTGGAGTCTTGGAAGTGTTGAAACTGACTGAGTTGCTATCATTTTGTCCACCTTATTCTAGTACTCTTCAAATGTCACCTTGCTTTCTGTGTTTCATGGCAAGAATAATCCCCTGATTCAGAGCTCACCCCAACAGGCATCAGAGTCTGTCACCTCCCTGATCCCAACCTGTTGCACAGCCTATCCCTTCTCTAGGACTGGCCCAAGTCCTGCAGCACCCGTGTTGGTGTATCTGCTGGTCCAAAGCTTAAATATCAACAGCTTTGATGCTGTCTGTAGTGGAAAACACGCAGTGTAGCTCTCTGGTTCTCCTCAAAGAGCATTGCATGCTGCTTAGAGGGAAAAGTCCTAAAGATTTGCCTCCCGCATGAGCAGGAATTGGTCCTCTGAGAGAGCAACACAAAGGGGTTTTATGGGGGTCCCAGGCTTGTCCTGGCCCATATTAAGAAACCAACTAACAAGGAGGAAAAAAAGATCCTGAATAGTAAGAGGGAGTTAAAACAGGTTGAAATTGAAAGATTGTGTGGGGAAAGTTCACATTTTAGCAGCCAGGAGTTTGCTGGGAGCTCATCTTCCTCTGGATGGGAGGAGGTGGGAAGCTCCTCTGTTTTTTGGAGCAGAGATGGGAGCAGAGACATCCCCCTCTCCAGAACACACCTTTACCTCAATCCCAGCTGCAAGACTGGAGGGGGCTGTATGTGGATGAGGGTGGCAGCAGGGGCTATAAAAGAAATTAGACAGATAAATACGAGTTTAAAGTCTCCAAATGGATCTGCAGGCATCCCGAAGAGTGCAGTAATCCTGGGTAAGCTTTGCTCTTGGCAAACATTTATTCAATGGCTGTTTAATAGCTCCTGACTGACAGCAAGGCTGTACTGGAATCGAAGTCATTCCCTCCCCCTCATCCTTCCGTCACTCTGGAGAGAGTTCCCTCTCCTGTGAACTGCAAGGGAGAAAAGATATAACTGTTCTTTCTGGAAATTCCACTTGAACCAGGGTTCAAGGATAAATATTACCGCCCCTCGGATATGTTAACTATTCTTTAATGATGTGATCTGATATTTGAACAGTGGGCGCAGTGCAGCAGAGCTTTGGGTTTGTTGTTTAAATATCTTTGATGGTATGTCATAACAAATTAGTTTCTAAATGTTGCCAATTTGGCAGACAAAGCTGATTATTTCCTGCAATCACACTGCATATGTGCACAAGATTATAATTAATGACCAGGGATGCCAAGCACACTTTAATAATGATCCTTCAGCATTTAAGGGACTGTTAGAGTTATTGGCATTTGTGCCTTGTGTTGCGGAGGATAGGGGCAATGAATACTGATAGATCTATCAGTGTCATAGAATCCAATAGTTTCCTGATTTTTCTTATAAATTGGAGGATTCACTGGGAGTTATTGACAAAGCAGCTGCAGTGAATATTAACAGTGTTTGTGCTGCTTTCACTGAAGCAGTACGAACTCCTAATTAGATGGGAATTGCTCTTTTGGCAACTTTGCAAGGCGCTTTTCCTTCGCATATTGTCTATTTTGTGTAAGGATTACAGGGAAATCGGTGATGGATGTTTGAAGAGCACATGAATGTCAAGACAGCAGAGGGCTGGATCAGAATAAAAACTAAAGTGGAAAGGCACAGGGGATGTTTGAATAAAAAATGGAAAAGAAAACGTAAAGCTTGTCATGCAACCCAACAGATATGGAACTAACTTTAGTGTTCTTTCGGGATGCTCAAGGAAACATCTTTTTAGGGCTGTTCATGTGCACAGCACAAGAGCTGTTATAACATTGCTTCTGAGGCAATGAGAGACCAAAACAAAAAGTTTCCAACTCAAGTCCCTTGCTGACTTCGTTTCAGTGCCTCCCTACCCTATTTGCTCAAGACATCTGCTCTTGGGTGTAAGGACAGAGATAGTGGTTCTGGGCTTTTTTCCCCCTCTGTGTGAGTCAATTGATAATCGATACTGCCCTTGCTCTGAAGGTGCTTGTGACATCTGCAGCAGAGGCAGCACAAAGTATACCCTGAACTCAAAAAGCATTGTGAGGAATTTCGGTCACCTTCACCCTAGGGGTGAGGCGGTGCCTTTTGTCACGTTTCCATCAGGCACCTCACATGGCATCTTCTTCAGCTTTCCTAAAAGGATGCAAGGAAGGAAAAGAGGGGAGGAATGGGATAGGAGAGATGATGGAAGGAAATGTGCCACATGAACCTATTTGATAAATTCAACTCACAGCTCACAAAAAGCAGTCACTGATGCTGACACATGCTATTACTCAGGATGACTGGAAAAATCTAGTTTTACTCTCTGGCATTTGGAAGCAGGGGGAGATTTCCTGGATGTTTCTGTACTTTCTGTTATCCCTGTGAAAATCCTGACCTGAGCTCTGTTTTACTGGGGCTGGTATCAATAAGGCAGATGCTGATCACAAAGCCACAGTAGGTCACCACAGCTTCTGTACACTGGTTGTGTTTGTGCCTGTTACCATTCACCAGGACTCTTGATCCTCCACCTTTTCAATAGACCTTGTGGAAATCACTGACAGTAAATGCCATCTTGTTGAAAATCTATATTTTTTCCAATTGAAATTTTTTGGACAATCTCTTGGCTACATACTTTTCATCAATATTTCCATAGGTGTTTGGAACCAGTGGCTTGAAAGTTTGTTAAAAATTGTTACAAATAAGAGAAATACACTCAGGGAGTTTCAAAAATGGACTAAATCACCTGATTCCAAGTTATTTCTGGATATTCTGGTGGCAGCACTTCAGCTGGTTCATTTGTAATTCAAACTCTGATAAAAACTTCCAAGTTTATCATAAGTCATCTCACTTCTTGTCAGCTTTGGTTTTCAGATCTTTTTCAGTCAGATCTAATACTTCACCCCTAAATTTTCAATATAATTTCTGAATAAGATGCTGGAATTTTTCATTATTTATTAAAAGTGAGCCCATTTTATTGAAGAACTTTAAAGAGGACAAACTTCAGCTCATTATTCTTTAGCAACTTGTCCTTTAAAGTAAGGTTTTATGGAGACAGGTTTGCAGATTGATACGTATGCCTTGAATTAAACCCCCACTACCTTAGCTACCTATGAGGGAGCAGTTTCCCAAGCAAGGGAAAGCTGTGTTGGTGCTGATACATCTCATTAAGTACAAACCACGAAGTTCCAACCAACTGGAAGTTAAATTTTACTCTGACTCGTGTAATTGAACAGAATTTAGGTGCGTGATAGTTTTTACAGACCAGGTACCTGGGAGAGAAGTGGAAGCAAATGTCCTGCTTCAGGGAGAATTAAACATCTTGGCTATTTCATGCAGTGATGGGACTGGCAGGAGGGACTGGAATTTCTGACTTTCAATCTCAAGGTCAGTTTACTCCTTTAGGTGGACAATTCTGTTGAGTAGATGTTTGGTTTGTATTACATTATGTTGACTTGCACGTGATGATTTTTGCACTTGGTTGTAATTATATAGCTATGTGATGACTTTTATGCTAGAAAGGCTGCAAGAACTGGAGATGGGAGAAATGAAAGGCACAGTTTTGTCCCGTGGTATCGTAAATCAGGTTTGTCAAAGGAATCATGAAGAGAAAATCCAGAGAGCTTCTAGCTTCTGTCCCGAGGACTCTGACTGCTATTGTAAATACTGGAGCATCTTTCAGCATAACAAGCAAGTCGACATAGATGCAAAGAGCTTTGTTTAAGTCTTCCAACATGCCTGGGACACACAGAGAGTGCAGGTCCTTTGCTTCTCTCGGTATTGCAGACTGCAGGTCTGAACAGTTTTGGTTTGGTGCCTCTGCAATAAAAGAGTTGCCAATATTTATTTTTAAAGTCCAGTCTATAGGGACTAATATTGCCAGAAAACAAAGCCCCAGGGCTCAGGAGATCCAGATATCCCCCAGCTTCTGCCCCTGCCCTTGGCCTTAGGGGGGTCAGTTCATCTTTCTACAGCTCAGTCTGTAACACAGGTTACAGCAATACAGGCTATAACAATACAGGGCGTTGGGCAGGCAGTACTTTGCTGATATGTAAATCTACTGATAACAACCACTGCTTAAAAACATATGGTTATTATCCACTAAGAAAAGGGAATTAAAATTTCCCTGCTGATAAAAACTGCAGAATGCAGTTATTTTATGAGCAAGGAAGAATATAATTGAGGTCTGGTATAAACAGAGGTGCCAGCATATGAGCTGCTCCTGATATTGATCAATAACCATCTTTCGCTGTAATTGTTCTAGTTTGTTTACTCCTGTGTATGGGAGTTATTGATCTTTCCTTTTGAGCTTCTTTGTGTTCTTCCAGTTTCTAATTCATTCTTGCTTTTTTTTTTTTTTCTCTAAAAGAGTTTAAATAAAAGCTTGAAAAGGATTATCAAACTGAGCCTGGAGAAGAGATTGCTTGAAGCCAGCATCCACACACAGCCCCCAGAAAGGAATCAAACCAGAATCAATAGTCCTGATGACCATTCCAGCTTAGTGAGCTGTCTGGTAAGGACAACAAATTAGAATAATTCATGTGCTGTGATGAGAGGTCTGGCATGGAGCACAACTGCTCAGCACTGCTCAGGATCAGCTGCCTGTATTCACCATCTCTCTTCACAGCATGATGGGGCTGATGCTCAGAGCTCTGTGTATATCACAGAGGTTCAACTCTTGTCCAGACTTTCAGTGAAGATGCAGAATGTCTCAAACACTCAGCCCACGACACCTCCTAAAACCCGATTGCTGGGACATGCGCAGCACTGGTGGTTTTAAACCCCAGACAATTCCTTCAGGCATTTGACAGTGAGCAGGATCTGGGGCCACTGCTCATTTTAAGCTAACAGGGATACCTCTTAGCTTTCTGCTTGCATTAACACCTCTCATTCTTTATGCAGAGAGGGGAAAGCAAAGTCCATTCCTGTAGCCAGGTTTCACTTTAGGTTTTATGAAGTAACACCCGTACCTGAAGTTCTACCCAAAAGGCTTTGATTGTAGATGCAATAACCTGATGTGCTTCTTAATGGGTGGGAAGACACTCCTTTCTCTAGCTTCAGTTTGCAAATGATCTGGAGGGGGAACCCGGGGATAGCGTAGTCCATTAGTCCATTGTCAAATTTACTGTGGCATGGCCAATGTAGCACACTCACATTTAAAGGTAGCAGACATGCTTGGCTTTATCAGTTCCAGTGCCAGAATATCCAGGAATAACTTGGAATCAGGTCACTTACTCAGTTTTTGAAACTAACTGGCTGTATTTTTCTTATTTTTAACAATAAGTCACATAACCAAAGCGTTACTGCAAGGGAACACTCATGCTCTGTAGTTTTGCATCATGATGTAGTTTAATGTCTTTGCATGAAATGAGTTTGCTCCTCTCAGAAGAGCTCAGTTTCCTCTCTTCTTTCAGAGAACATCCTTCTTCTTGAGTTCCCCACTCACAGCTTCTGCACTGGGTTTAATGTGCCCTTACAGCCTGGTGCCTTCTCAAGCTTCAGCAGCATCTCTTGGCAGATAGACAGCCAGCATCAAGGGCAACACTGGGGCTACTTTCTCTCTTGTCTTAGATCTGGTGTAATCTACAAATGATAATGATCATAACTCATTTCTGACATCATTACTTTTTTGACATGCTGTCTGGGAGTATCTTTATACTGCTGAATTTAAAGGGAAATGCGATGCCCTACCAGTGGTACACAAACATTTCCTATCTCACACCTCCCTCCTTGCCTCAGCTGCGTCTCTCAGGTTTATTTTGTGCTCTCACTCATATGTAAGTGGCAATCCTGTGGTTCTGAAAAGCAGAACCCATATTTAGATACCTGAAAGAGGATTTAGGGATCTTAATTTTTTAACAAGCTTGCTGATCAAATGATGAATACCCCCATCATGAGCTTTTTGCATTTATCTTCATAGCTTTATCAAGACCTGATAGCAATAGCCTTAAGAGTGCCCCTTCCACTCCTTTCCCCACTTTTATCCCTATCAGCAGGTATTAAAATGGCTTGTTTCCAGATAAGAAAAATATATGTCATATAAAATACCTGTGGTTTTCTAAATGGCTTGCACATCTCATTAACTTAATATTTTTTCCATTGGTCACTTTGGATTTATTACCTTCCAGCCATAATTTTTTAAGCTTAATTTTGACCTGGCATTACCCTAAAATGAAATTCTGATCTACCCTCCACCTGAAATGGTCTGGGGAGGAAGCCATTTTGCATTACATTATCATCCTATCAAATTTAACTAATTTAAAGGTGACATGAATAAAATATTCATTAAAAGTACAGTAACCATTTTGTCTGTGATCTTTAGCAATGTCCCCATTAACTTTCAGTTGACTCTTAGCTGAAAACAGCAACCTTTCTTTCTCAGCCTTTCTGGAACAACTTTGATTTACATGAAGAATATAGCCTGTCTTCTTGCTCTCTTACTCATTATTTGTTAAACTTCCCTTTTATTGCCTGTCTCTGGACTAAAATACTTCCCCTCATAGCAGTCTGAACTGCTGATGCGCTGATGTATTAGAGCAAAAAGATGTGATGACATTGTTGAGCTTCCTTTTAACAACGTAAAGAAAAATATTCCTGGGGGATTTCAGCAGCTGTTTCGGGGATTAAATGTTTTCTCTTTAGTTAAGCAACTTCTCACTGGTTGCCTTGCATCATTCTTGCGTGCTTCCTCGCTCTTGACATTCACTGAGGTTCATTAGAAGAGTGTTGAAAATCATGAGTTCATCAGTCCTCAGACCAAGCTGTCTGTTTGCTTACCCTTGAGGTCAAGGGGAGCAGAACTCTGCTAAATGAGAGGTTTAAATTGCTTTTATTATTATTATTTTAATTTCTCTTTTTATTTGCTGAAAAGTAGAGGGCATTAAAGTCCATGTTGAATGTTCTTATTGAGATCAGTGTCTCAGTGAGCAGTGACCTTCCTGAGCTTAGAAGCCCCATCTTGCAGGAGCTGTGTCTGCATTGTGGGCCTGAATTTACCTTCTGTGAAGAACAGAACAACTCCTTCAACTGCTGATGATAAAGCAGTGTCTCATATTAAAAAAAGATAATTACCCAAATTTGAGGTGATTTAGCCTAATTCAATAAAAACCACCACCAAATAAATTGTTTGTTCCTTAGAGCAGGAGTGATACAAAACTGGATTTGTAATCTGTAACATTTGAGGGTTTGTATAAAAACCTGCAAGAAATAATCTTTCAGGTATACTCAAGGATATTTTCTTGCACTTAAACAGGAGTTCTTAAACTTTAACAGGAGTTTAAGCTTAAACAAGAAGTTCAGGTTATGTATAAGGCAGAAGCTCTTCCCTGGGAGGGTGCTGAGGCGCTGGCACAGGGTGCCCAGAGGAGCTGTGGCTGCCCCATCCCTGGCAGTGTTCAAGGCCAGGTTGGACACAGGGGCTTGGAGCAACCTGCTGTAGTGGAAGGTGTCCCTGCCCGTGGCAGGGGTTGGAGCTGGAGGAGCTTTAAGGTCCCTTCAGCCCAAACCATTCTGGGATTCTATGATTCGACTATTAGAAAGTGATCTCTGATCTTTGAAATATAATTTCTTTACACTTTAAGGAGAGAAAATTCAGTATCGTGACCAAGTCGTACACATATATGTGTAGCTCCCTGAGTAGTTCTTATATGTGGTTCTGCACTATGGAATTCAGCCAAGTTGGGAGCTTTTGCAGCTGTAATCAGAAAAGTACTGCATGCTGGGCTGGATTCTGAGGTGAGGTAAATGGGGATAGCTCAGCCTTCCATGGAGCTGTGCTGATTTGTCCTGCATAAAAATCCAGCACAGTCTTTATAGGAGAATACAGGAAAAGCATATTCTTCTTCAGTTATTTTTGTTTTAAATTGTAGCTGGAAATATCTCATACATAGGTTTATATTAAATAATAAACAGCAATAAAAATTCTGTTGGGCATTTTAAACTCGGTTTGTGGCTCTTCTGAAACACTGGACTCCTAAAATGCTCTATTCTCAAGTTAGAGGTGCAGTGTTATAATGGTGTGATGGAATCATAAATAACTCTTCTGCACGCTCTGTTTTTCCCTTATTGATTGTGAAATGATGGGATAATTTCAGGGGCTTTTTTCCTTAGAGATTGTCAGATAAAGGAATTTCTTTCTTTCCAAAGCTAATAACCAAAATCAGTTGATGCCACTGGGATGGGGATGTGGTCCCTATTACAAATACTTGTCATTCTTCTTTCCCTTTAAAGTGTGAGTAATCTGGATTACTCTTACCTGAAATTCAACAGTTCTTTGTTTTCCAGACCTCAGCACCTGAAGCTTTTATGATTTATAAAACCTTGAATTATTTTAAAAAGTAATTTTAAAAATCTGTTTATCTGTATATGTAATTTGAACAAAAATAGCAGTAAGGTAATAACAGCAAACACGATTCCTCACAGCCCAGTGTCCAAGCCTGAATTCTTACAACTCTCTAGCTCAAATCACTGAAACAGATTCTTACCTCTGTTCCCAAAAGAGAAATTGGGGTAGTCTCAAAGAAGTTAGAAGGTTTTCACTCGGCATAGCTGGATTTAGAAGCAGGCCCAGCCACCTCCTTAATATGCTTGAACAACAGATGAAGTATTGAATGGAAGAACATGGCCAGGCAAAAGTAACACCTATGTGCTACTTGGGAAGGCAAGTGGCATATTTCACTCCAAAACCTGAGCTACTCTTTAAATTAATGGCTACTTAATTAATACGTGCTTTCCCACTCTTGTAAACCCCCACTTGGAGCACTATGTACAGTTCTGGTGTGCCCAACATGAGAAGGACATGGGACTGTTAGAGCAAGTCCAGAGGAGGCCATGAGGATGATCAGGGCCTGGAGCACCTCCCGAATGGAGACAGGCTGAGAACATTGAGGGTGGAGAAGAGAAGCTGTGTTGAGACCTCGGAGCAGCTTCCAGTGTCTGAAGGGGGCTACAAGGATGCTGGAGAGGGACTCTTCATCAGGGACTGTAGTGATAGGACAAGGGGAGATGGGTTCAAATGGAAACAGAGGAAGTTCAGGTCACATATAAGAAGCTCTTCCCTGTGAGGGTGGTGAGGTGCTGGCACAGGGTGCTCAGAGAAGCTGGGCAAATTGTTCTATGATTCTACAATATTCACCTTCTGTCCATAGGAAAGTAAGGCACAGATTGGACAGATACCTGTCAGGAATAGTTTAAATGCAATCAACTGTCCTAGAGTAGAAGGAGTGCCTCAGTTTAAGGCTTTATAACCTTGGCAGAGTTTGCCTGCCTGGCCCCAAGGATCATTTTATTGATTCACACAAACCTCATCCACGGTCTCTCATATTATAAAAACCCAACAAAAACACAACTAAAAATAACCCCCAATGTCCTGAATTTAATACCTTTGCAGTCTGGATTCAAGTTTTAAGGAGTCCACTGAGTACACAAAAATCCAAATCAAAGTTAGCTCAAATTCACTCAAGTCAATACGATGTTAAGAGACCTCGGAGCAGCTTCCAGTGTCTGAAGGGGGCTACAAGGATGCTGGAGAGGGACTCTTCATCAGGGACTGTAGTGATAGGACAAGGGGAGATGGGTTCAAATGGAAACAGAGGAAGTTCAGGTCACATATAAGAAGCTCTTCCCTGTGAGGGTGGTGAGGTGCTGGCACAGGGTGCTCAGAGAAGCTGGGCAAATTGTTCTATGATTCTACAATATTCACCTTCTGTCCATAGGAAAGTAAGGCACAGATTGGACAGATACCTGTCAGGAATAGTTTAAATGCACTCAACTGTCCTAGAGTAGAAGGAGGGCCTCAGTTTAAGGCTTTATAACCTTGGCAGAGTTTGCCTGCCTGGCCCCAAGGATCATTTTATTGATTCACACAAACCTCATCCACGGTCTCTCATATTATAAAAACCCAACAAAAACACAACTAAAAATAACCCCCAATGTCCTGAATTTAATACCTTTGCAGTCTGGATTCAAGTTTTAAGGAGTCCACTGAGTACACAAAAATCCAAATCAAAGTTAGCTCAAATTCACTCAAGTCAATACGATGTTAATGAATTTAGAAGATACATACTTCAAGTATTTCCTTGGGGCCAGGCAGGCAAACTCTGCCAAAGGGTTAACAAAAGCTACGGTAGCAATTCCAGCAGGACTCTTGAGTGGAGTGGAATTTCTTTGTACTAACTTTTGCTTTTTGTATCTTTCTTGAACAAAAATATAAACCCCAGGAAATGAATATTTTTCAGGCTACAGCAGCGAGAATTTATGGAGCCAATAATTTCTCAGATGCTACTTGAAAAATGTTTCTTTATCCAAAGGTTAACTCCTTTAGGAGTACAAACCTCTAAATTTTCACACTTGCTCTATTAGTTGGTACAACTAGATTCGCCAAGGTTATAAATCTATCAGTTTCCTAGTCTATAACAGAATAATCCCTGAAATCTCATAGATATAAATGGAATTGCTAATTTTCAATAAATCTGCAGTAGCAGGTAATAGTGTCATGGTCCCCAGTTCCAATCATTTTTGCAATAATAAATGAGACTATAGAAGACTCACTTTTGGCCATAAAATTTACTGTTCAGGGCACAGATTTTAACCCCCAAAGTACTTAACCAATTCCCCTCTCTTTGTTGTTGTCACTGTTGCACCACAGCATCTATTCCTGATGTAAAATCAGGGCCATTTTGGACCATACATGTTATTTATAGGCTGATTTGGGGGGGAAAGGGAGAGTGTTTTTCCAATGTATATTTTCAGCTTGACAGTATTCAGTCCAGAGGGGCAGATCCAGGCTATTTGTAAGAGCCCAGAGATAGATGCAGTTCACCTGAAGCTTCTCGCCCTGTCCAGCGCCAAGCCTGAAATCTGACTTTGGGATTAGGCAAGAATCCCATGAATGCCACTTTCCCTGTGTGCTAAAGAAAACTGGCTCTGCTGTCCTGGAGGCTTTGAAGGCTTGTGCTCAGGTGCCTGCTGCTGAAGGCTTGTGGGACTCCCTAATTCTCCTAAATGCTCCTAAAATGAGGCGTAGCTGGCTCATTTTTCTGGCTTTTTTGGCATTCCAGTCCACAAAACGCTGTGGATTTTTGGGGTGTTACAGGTAGAAGGTGGGTTGCCTTTGGGAGCATCAACTTCTTTATGTAAAGTAGCCCAATTCAGCACAATCCAGGAGCACACAACCTAAACCTGTATCTTTAGAAAGATTTGAATGCTGGGTTTAATAGTAACTTTAAGTCACTGGGCTGCTCACAGTCATGCAGTTCACTAAGTACCTCCATAGTGTAGACAATCAACTACATGCATACATCTTTACAGAAACAAGGCCCAAAAGGGAATGGCTGCGAATGGATATGGGGGCCTGGAGAGCTGTAGTTACTTGTCCAAGATGTTAAAAACAGCTCCAAGAGTAGGATATATATCTCTGGGGTCCCAGTTCAGGGATCTGCCAGCACAGTTTGGGCTTCCATTGCCAGCAAAAGAACACTGAAAAATATTAAACATGTGAGAAACACACTGAAAGAAAAAGTCATATTAACCAAAAACGTCTCTTTGAGCTGTATCGATTTTCAGCTCTGGGTGGAAGCAACTCTCTGGATAGACATTTAAACATATTATTGTCTTCTATTTACTCGGCAGCTACACCTAGCACACGTTATGAGATGAGTTCAGGAGGGAAGAAGTAAATTAAAATCTGAATCTCATGCAGTTATGGAAGATTAAAATAACCCCATATTTGTTGCGTTGAGCTCTAGTGCTAACACCCAAACCACAAGAGCACCTGAACCTGGCTTTAAGTCTTCAATACCACATGCTTGCCCTGCACATGTTCTGTGAACTGGTTTAAGCTTGACAAAGTACATAAGCAAATTTCTTTTAGTTAAGACATGTTGTGAAGCTTAGAACTGTTCAGCAAGGGATAAATGATCAGTCAGGAGCCAGGTCACGAGCTGGTGTAAGTCAGAAGCCCTCCACAGTGTTGGACAGGTCAAGTTCTTATGGTACTTAAGGTTTTTTCTGTCTGTCAGGGCTGAGATATGATGAGTATATTCAAGAATAAGTTCTGCATCAAAGATGAAGCTCTTGCACAGCAAAGTTATGGGACTTCGGAGCTGTGTGACTTTGTGTAAGTCACTTTGTGCCTCTGTTTCCCTGTTTGTCAAGTGTAGACATTAGTTTTGGCTTCTCCGTGCAGTACTTTTGGAGAAAGACCTTTTAGCAGGACCTGTTGTGATAGGACGAGGGGTGATGGTTTTAAACTAAAAGAAGGGAGATTGACGAAGAAATTCTTTACAATGATGGTGGTAAAACACTGGCACCGGCTGCCCAGAGAGGGGGTGGATGCCCCCTCCCCGGAGACATTCAAGGCCAGGCTGGATGTGGTTCTGGACACCCTGATCTAGTTGAAGATGTCCCTGCTCATTGCATGTCAAGCTCCCTTCCAACCCGAACTATTCTGTGATCCTATGATTCTACTTTGAGATCTGCAGGCAAAAACTCCATTAAAGGTGGTAGCTGGGCTCTTATGGTTTATTGCAGGAAGCGGTCAGGCAAAAGACTCAATCCACTAACCTGTGCACTATCAAATAGGAATGGTCACATCGTCCTGCCAGTACATTTTCATGAGTAATGGAAATGTGAACTTCATGAAATGTTCTTTTGATCCAGTCTTGCACTTTTACCCAAGCTTTCTATTATCACCGAGCTTTGCCAGGGTGACTGAGATAACTGTTGGCTCTTTCTGAGATTTTTCTCTATATGTTAATTTCTGTTCTCTCACATGCAACAGGCACAGAATTAAGTACTGGTTGTAGAGCAAATGCTAAAACCATGTTTATTCTAGAGGTTAATGAGCAATAGAAAGGCAAGACTACACATACTGCTACTTGCATCAGAACAGAGCACTGCTAATTTTACTATGCCTTTAGCTTCATTTAGCTGTCTAGTAGTTTCATGAGCAGCCATACATCATCATCCAACAACACTTAGTTGGAAAGCATTTTATTTAACGTAATAGCGTCTTACAAAAAAGGCACTGGAGGTGCATGAAATAGATCCTGTGCTGCATTGGTAGCACATATGGGAAATAGCATATAGCATATCCAGGAGTGGGTACTGAAGGGATATGTTCAAGAAATGCCATTAGACCAAAATCTGCTCCCTTTCAGCGAAGCCCCACTGTCCTAACCGCAGTTTACCTATGCTCTGAGAGGTGTCTGGATGTAAACTTCTTTTTACAAAGAGGAAAATGAGATGGGATTAAGTGGTGGCAAGTTTTCCACTGAAATCCTTATAGGGGATAGGGGATTTTTTACACAGATTAGAAGTGTAATGCAAGGGAAAGGAAACGTTCTGTTATCTTCACACCTCAAAATGCAGTAAATTATCCGTGCCAAAAACTATCCAGAAAATTAAAAACCAATCAAATAAACCCCCAAATTATAGAAACATAGAAACAATGACGTTGGAAAAGACCTTTAAGCTCATCCAGTCCAACCATTCCCAGCAGTGCCAAGGCCACCACCAACCCCTGGCACTGAGGCCTCGGCTACACGGGCTGTGAACACTTGTGACTCCAGCACTTCCCTGGGCAGCCTGTTCCAATGCCTGAGCACCCTTTGGGCAAGGAATTGTTCCTCAGCTCCAGCTAAACCTGCCCTGGGGCAGCTTGAGGCTGTTTCCTCTTGTCCCATCCCTTGTTCCTTGGGAGCAGAGACCAGCCCCCTCCTGGCTCCATCCTCCTGTCAGGTAATTGTAGAGAGAAATGAGTAAAAATCATTTACTGCTAAATGAAGTTGGCAGTAAAAAGGCTGTAAAATGTAAGCAGGTTCAGCGGGAATTTGAAGATGGGAACAGTGAGAGGTAAGGAAAAAGAAAATGGATATTCTGTTAGGAGTATTAGAAATAGGAAGTAATGAGAAAACAGACGAGTTCAAAAGAGAAAGGAAAGTGATCAGGAGTGAAAAAGAAGAAGTTAAAGAAAATGACATTGAAGGCAGCAAATTTCTGTGCTTCAGCCTTGGCTCCAGAGCCTGGTGTGAAGCAGTTGCCTCAGGACTGCTGTGCTGGTTCACAAGGAGGGGTGCGATCCGAGGCGCTGCAGGGGAAGGTGCCGGAGGAAAGTGTTAGAGGAAGCAGCACGACATTGCCAGGCATAGAGGATAGTTAGTCAAGAGCCTGGAAGGAATTTGGGAATGCAGTAGCTGAGTCAACGTTGCATTTTACAGACTCATTACAACTAGTAAATATTTCAGAAAGCAGAGGATAACATCTGTCTTTTATATTCCAGTCACTTCTCAGTGCTTCTGAGTGCTCCTTCTCCAAGCTGGAACCTAGATGCACTTGGATAATGCTTTCCAGGAGGAACAAACCAGCCCACCTTCTGGGAACAGTATCAGTGCTTCCACTAAGGGGCTTTTAAGAAACTATATCTGAACTTGGTTTTGTGAAACTTTTCTAGGATGTGTATCTTAGTGCTGAAGTAGGCATGAGAGCTGATCTCCTGGTTCATTGTCTGCGCCGTATCTCTGGTTTCTGCAGGTAAAATAGATGTAATGAGATTTGTTCTGCCATTATGTTCTTCGGGTAATAGAGAGTGGCTGGTAAGATTTTGGCAATTGTGTACTTTGTTGTCTATTCCTGGTTCTGAAAGAAAGGGCAAGTCTTTGTGGAAGTAGGTAGGATTCCCATTACTTTTCTCATTATTTTGTGGATATGCAGGACAAAAATGCTCTGATTAATAGCCTGAACATTTTAATAGAAGGATTTTCCATCTAGCAGCCTTCCAAATCCTTTGGAACATCTTCTAGGAGCTGCTCCTCAAGGTAATTCCATCATTTAAACAAAAAGGAAAAGAGAAACAGATACAGATGTCTTTTCACCTTCCCTCCACCTGTTAAATAAATTTGTCATTTCTACAGCCAATTCAGGCAAGGAGTTATCAGACCCCTTCCTTGGAGACCCAAGTGTAACCCTGCAGGTCTCTGGGGTCAAGCTCATACCTTCTCAGAAAAGCTCTCTGCACGATTTGATAGTCACAGCAGTCATTATCAACCGGCTTGGCATGGGCCTCTAGGGTGTTCCCATTGAGCAGGGTCTGAACTGTGCTGCCCAGGCCTCCTCTCACCAATTATAAGTTCTGTACAGTGTTTTAAAAGACTGCAAAAAACATATCAACATCATTCCCGTCCTTGTAATGAGGAAGCAATTTTACCTTATTATAACTGACTAAATATGCATGGGCTGACCCAGTAGGACCCTCATTCACCCTTATTCTTTCCCTCTGGAAATCATATTCCATTTTCATCGTTTCCATTTCAAATTTGTCTTCCTCCCCATCCTTTCTCTGCTCTCTCTCTTGATCCCATTCTTGTTCTATCTTTATCTTCCCCATGCTGAATTGTTACTTGTCACGCTCCTGCTCTCATTACAACTTCTTTTCTATTTGATGCCTGCTCATACCCATTTGCAGTTGCCTTCCTTTTACCTTCTGTGGTTTCATCATCTGTGGTGGCTTAGCACCTGTGCCATATTTGCTGTCCAGTCTCCTGTGCATAGCTTCAATCAGTTGGTAGGTGCCGTTAACGCTGTTTCCTGCCTCCTCCCTGCTGCTTCAAGACATTAAAGAACAAGCCACTGATGGGAGAAAGCACTGAGAGGTGGGTGTCCCTGCCTGGCCACAGTATGTGTCTGTCTTTGCCCTTCAGGCAGAGTGCTTGCACTCAGTATTAGCCATTTCTCATTCACCTTTCCACCATGCTCAGCCCTGTTTCAGGGTCAACCTGGACACCAGGTTTGTCTATTGCCAGTTTCCCCAATACTATTCCCACCTGAGTTCCTCTAAGAACTCCCAATGCGGACCCAAGTTCTAGAATCATAGAATAGAATAGTTTAGGTTGGAAGGGACCTTCAAAGCTCATCTAGTCCAACCCCCCTGCCATAAGTATCTTCATCTAGGTCAGGTTGCTGAGAACCACATCCATCCTGGCCTTTTCATGGGTTTGTGCATAGCTCTGGCTCTGTCTGGAGACCACAGTCTGGACTGTGAGGGAATTTATAGCTTTGTGAAAATCACTTTTCAGCCTTCTTAGCAGCATCTGTTGAGCTTGTTTCACAGAGCGCGTGAAACCTGACAAAATGCTGCACGTTCTTCATGCCTATTGTGCCTGAGGGCTTGGCAGGAGAAAGAGGTAGGTGATGCAGAGTAAGACAAAGAGACTGTTAAATGCCTCAGAAAATCTATGCCCTGAAGAGCACCCTAGGCCCTAACTTCAAAGATAAAAGAAAATCATGGGCACGTGAAACCCGTGAATCCTAGTGACCACTGGAGGTAATTCCCCGCTGGTCTCTGGTTGGTCTTGGATCATGTATTTACAGAAATGAAAACAGCTTCAAGAGCTTTATCTGGGATGAATTGATAGTTAAAACAAAGGGAAAGGGAGAAAGCTCCGAAAGCTGGCCAGCACTCAGAGAGCCCCAAGCATTCCCGACTGCCCAAATCCTGCACACAGGATGCGGGGTAAATTCAACACACACAGGTGATGATGGGAAGTAAAGATCTGACAGATGTGAGGAGTGGAGTACACAGGTTATAAAGCCTTAAACTGAGGCACTCCTTCTACTCTAGGACAGTTGATTGCATTTAAACTATTCCTGACAGGTATCTGTCCAATCTGTGCCTTACTTTCCTATGGACAGAAGGTGGAAATTGTAGAATCATAGAACAGTTTGTGTTGGAAGGGACCTTAAAGCTAATCCAGCTCCAACCCCTGCCCCGGGCAGGGACACCTTCCACTAGAGCAGGTTGCTCCAAGCCCCTGTGTCCAACGTGGCCTTGAACACTGCCAGGGATGGGGCAGCCACAGCTTCTCTGGGCACCGTGTGCCAGCGCCTCAGCACCCTCACAGGGAAGAGCTTCTGCCTCAGAGCTCATCTCAATCTCCCCTCTGGCAGGTTAAAGCCATTCCCCTTGTCCTGTCCCTCCAGGCCCTTGTCCAAAGCCCCTCTCCAGGTCTCCTGGAGCCCCTTTAGGCACTGGAGCTGCTCTAAGGTGTCCCCTTGAGGAGCCTTCTCTTCTCCAGCTGCCCCAGCCCAGCTCTCTCAGCCTGGCTCCAGAGCAGAGCTGCTCCAGCCCTCGCAGTGTCTCTGTAGCCTCCCCTGGACTCACTTGAGCAGGTCCATGTACCTCTTGTACTGGGGGCCAGAGATGAACGCAGGACTCCAGGGCTGCAGGGAGGGGCTCAGCAGAGTGGAATAGAGGGGGAGAATCACCCTCCTTGACCTGCAGGTCGAGGTTCTTTGTTTTGATTGACCAAACTGTCTTTTCTACCTTCTATGCCCCCTACCCTGTGTTTAAGGGTGCTCAGGTATTGCTCTTCTATTGACATTTGAGAAATACTGCTCTCCTTTCAACGTTTGAAAGGTGTGACAAGCAGTCATCATTTTACATGCAAGGAAGATCTCTCATGATCTGTGACCTTTTTGCAAAAGGTGAGTAGCCCAATGTACCTTGACTGTAACTGTGGGAGACAGGAAAATGCAGAAGGAGAGTGAAAGCATCCAGATCCCTCCTCAGTCAAAGGTGGAGTGAGTGTTGACTGTAACTGTGGGAGACAGGAAAATGCAGGAGAGTGAAAGCATCCAGATCCCTCTTCAGTCAAAGGTGGAGTGAGTGCTCCCAGCTGGTGTTGGAGATGTGCTGCACCGAGACAACCTTATGCACAAACCCAGATCTTCAGCCTTCAACAAGGCATTGGACCATGTGTGCATCTTGGAGGAGTTTAGGCTGAGAAAGGATCAACCTGGATATTTCCTTTTATTGATCTATCCTCATGTTCACATGCACAGGGAAATTCTTTCTGTGCAAGCAAGCTGAACTAATAGAGCCAGTGGAGTGAGCATCTCTTAACAGCTTCTTATTATCATCTGTCTCTTCTTCAGATGCATTCTGGTGTGCTACACATTTAGCTCTGTCTGCTGCAGAAGTAAAAAAGGTCAAATGAAGGTGAGAACACTTCATTCATAATTTTTACGAGTTATTCAGACCCACTGTATCATTACCCCTTGGAAACATATGTTTTCTGGTAGCAGTTTAGAAAATATTCAGCACATCTCGACAATCTCTCCTAAGCAATACAGATCAGCTGTCACACTTTGTCATGTGGCATCAGGTTGTGTAGTGCAGTGAATTCACTGTGCTGTGATATACTACAGCCATTTGAGATCCCATCCTGATAATTTCTGCGTCTCCAAATGTAATGGTGCAGTATGTAAAATGTGTCTTGCTAGAAGTCAGAAGTATTTTAGTATATCCCCGTTTGAGTTACACTTTAAAGGGTTTTCAGAGAAAACACTTGGTCACCCCTGTCCTACTACCTTCAGTGTCTCTGATACGAGGATCTTAAGCTTAACTTTTGATTAAATAGGTACCCCAGGAGGCTTAATATTTTACTGGCCCTTGGCTTAGGCTGATGAAGGTGAGTATTCTCACCTTTAGCACTTTTTGCCCAGTGCTCAGGTAGCTGTACCTGCCACATTCCGGTTGTTTGAACTTGGGTTTCTCTTAGGGAAGCCCAGGGATTGTGCTGCCATAGAAGAGAGGCACCTGTGTTTGTATACCTCTTCTGTGTTCAGTTGTGAGCCAGGGGAGGAGAGGTAACTCCTCACCATCCCACTCTGATCCCTGCGGAAGTGTAGAGACTGTGTTTCCCTGTAGGATTTTACGAGCTTTTCTAGGCCTAATTTAGGAGCACTTTTACTCTGCCTGAGGCCTTTTCCTCAGAGGAGACAGGGAGCAGTTACCTTCGTTGGGGAACACAGCCTTTGCCTGCCTTGCAAAAGACATGTCGCTGCTTGATGTCGCTGCCATCTCTGCTTAAGGATGAGAATAGGACTTCAGAACCAGGAGCCAGTGCTGACAGCTGATAACTTGAACTGTGCATTCATTTTAGACATCATTCAGAGTAATTATCTTAATTATAACCTTTTGAAGCAATCATAAGGCTGGAAGGCAGGAGAAAACAAGGCTGGTTCAGGCTCCTCCGCCTTTGGTGGGGGGTTGCCACTCATGTTTGTGGTGCTGCAACGTGAGCACTGAGGACAGTGATTTTGCCAAGCAGCCCTCTCTGCTTTGTGTTCTTTTACCAAAACCATGCCCATAGCTATGTTTAAGTTTATTCATTTCCCAGAGCAGATTTTCGCTGTGCTGTTCTGCAGCAGTTGGACACAGGCCTTAACTAATGCTCTGAATTTCAGCTTGCAGGTAGTTGGTGTCTGATTCAGGCAGAGCTTGGTGGAATTATCTTTATTTCTGATAGTTGTGTGTTTGGATCACAGTCAAGCCACTAGAAGAGAAATTTCTTTAGAATTATATGCAACCCAGCCTATTCTATAAGGTTATCAACATCTCAGCTGCTGGTAAAGTTAGATTGGATGGGGCACATAGAGCCTGCATTCACGGCAGCAATCTTGATGAGTACAAGCAAGCTCTTGTTGGGAGCAAACCCAAGCCTTCATAATCCCAGGTCCTGAAGGTAAGATTGACATATTTGAAGCCTGGTTTCCTAAACCAAGTTGAGTATGGTCCCAATGCCTCTTGAATGGTGTCTAACAGGTCACAAACAGCTCCTGAATCTTTCCCCACAGTCAGGCATTCACTGTAGCATTGTTCACCCCCACCGTGTGCACACTGGGCTATGGCTATAGGTGAAGTTTTCTAGACTTACAAGAAAATCCACCTTTATCCCAGAAATCACCATGATTTAGGAAAAAAAACCCAAAAAAAGGAATTGTGGGAGTTTACTGCCTCGATTAAAAACATCTGTTTGGCAAGAAGAGGGTTATTATGGCTGCAGAAGCTGACAAAAGCTTAAAGGACAGGGCTTTGCGGCTTCATCGTGCTGTGCTCCATGGTGAGTGCACCAGTCGTCTCCTCTCGAAGCCTGAACAGGTGGGAGAGTGGTGATACCACATTTCTTTGGAATGGCCCAGTGGCTTTTCTTGCACTTCTTGCTAATTGCACCCTCTCAGACGCTGCACAACAAGAAGACCAGAGGCTCTTCCCTCTCTTGCCCCCATAAGGCTGGCCTTAAACATAACTCTTTCCGCATCTCTCTGCTGTGCTGTGCCAACTCAGTGGGGCCCCACACATGCAAAGGTGCTTTGCTTTATGGTGAACACATTTCTGAACCTCAGCAACCTCTTGGTTTCCTTTTTTTTTTGCTGAATGTTATGAGATTTGCAGAGCACTGAGCCAACATAGAAGGTGCCATTACAGATTCTGAAGCGAGGAGCAAACCTCTCTAAGCCATCCATTCAAATGCTTAACTGCATCTGCTTTTCTACTACCACCTCATTAGTAGCAATTTGGAAACTGTAACCACAAAACAGCTAGCAGGCCAAGTATGTAACCAGCACATCCAAATTATCTCAAACCCCTGGTTCCTATAGATTCTAATCGCCTAATAAATGGATTTTTGGTACTGAGCTAAGTACAGTCATATATAATTGCAGTTATTCTCACATTAAGCTGCAGGGAAGTGGCAAACCCAATTAGATTAAATCCTACCATGTCTCCTTGGGATTTGCGGTAGACATTTAAGCAGAGAGACATGTCACTTCCACAGACCAATTTGCTTGTACCTGTCTGCTTAGATTTATTGTGATTTGTCCTTGGTTTTGTGTATGTTTATTTGCAGAAGCCAGCTCCAGATGCAAAAGACATCAGTGTAGCTTTGGAACATTATTTTTAATTAGGTGGGTTCAGTTTCTAGTAACATGCTTGAATTGCTTCTGGGCTCCTAATGGAGTGTGGAAAATAAATATTGTTGCTCTTGGATTCTGGTTTTTTTTCCTTCTGGTTATAGAAAACTTCCCCTGCTTTGGCACTGAGGCTTTATTTGCCATGAGCCTCGCAACACGGGGCAGCCAGTTAAGTGGGAAAGTTGCAACTGAGTTTTCCTCTTAAGCCTGTTTTATTCTTCTATCTAAAACCCTCGTAGGAATAATAATTACACTGGCAAATATCACTGCAGGGAAAAGATGAATTTATTTTTGCTTCTTGCTGAATTTGAACTGAGTTGGACAAAGTTTACTGGAACTGGTACCTGGCAGAAGCAGGGCGCAATGCAGATAATGAAATGTGGGTCCTGATCCCAAGGAAGGGGATTTGCTTCTCCTTGCCAGGTGGAGTTTCTGTATTCCCCTATACATTTGTATGAAGAAACAGCAAAGCCTTTTCTTCTCCTTTGTATTCTGTGCTGGTGCAAGTGACTGTGCAAGGAGAAACACTGTGAAGGGCTGAGGATGGGGTATGCAGACAATTGCTTATTTACTTTGCAGGAAAACATCACTCAGAAAACATTACCAGGGCAAGATATATCATACAGGACACATTTCTTCTTTCAGAGGAAGAAAACAATGCAGATTGACAACAAAGACCAGAGTTCAACGTTTCTACAAGGCAAGGGCTGCCTTCTACCGACAAATCATGTAGTGAAATTCAAAGTGAGTGAGCCTGAAGCCCTGCAGTACTGAAAGCGCTGGGTTTGGGATAACTCCTGTTGTAAATAGCCTTTTCTATAGGAAGTGTAAACTGTCTTCCTCTGCCCATTCTTTCTTCAGCCTAGGAAACAGCCGTGCCAGTGACTGCATGTCCATCCGTGAGGCATTTACGTTCAGGGCAGTGATTTTACAGAACTCAGGTTGTCACTGGCATTGCGCTAGGGAAGAGGGTGAAAAGCTCCGTTCAGGCCACATCAGGCTTCACTGGGCAGACTGAGCTTACCTGGCAATGACCTGCAGTGATGAGTAACACCAAAAACCCAGGAGAGCTGGGAAAGGGCAGGATTTGTTCCTGCTGTGAGGCTGAAGCGTGAGAAAACGCTGCCTGAGCCGAGGAATGGCAGTAGGGCTGCCATCTGCTGCTCGCAGGGGGAATAGCTGGGAATGAGGCTCGAGGAATACTTCCTTCTGTTTTTATTGGGTTTATATGGCTTTTGTGTGGTTGTGTGGATGTGGATGTGGATGTGGATGTGGATGTCACATTATATATGATGCATTTGGGGCAGTGCATATCACAAAAGAGGCTGAGGCACAAAATGGGTAAAGGCAGAAAGGATGTTGTGTGATGAGAGAGCAGCAAAGGGAGATTCAGTGCCTCATGGCCCTATCTGCTCAGGCCCAAGGTACTGCAAATGTTTGGTTCCTAATGCACCCATTCAAGATGAAGCTGATGGGAGCCAGGCACCGCTGAGCTGTAGATACGTACACAGGGATAACTTCCCACACCACTGCCAGAGATTGTCCCTGCAGGTATGTTAGTAGGAATTGGCTGTGGATGGCACCTGGTCACAGCAACCAGATGTTATTGTATGAATTTGTGTGGGTTTAGTTGCACATCAGTTGTAGATGTGTGGCCCAAAGCCCACATGAGAACTGGAAGGGCATTTGCAATGCCCTGGATAGATATAAAATATATAT
>NW_009942511.1:0-27289 GCF_000696875.1 Nestor notabilis | reverse complement strand
GGGGCAAAATTATCCTCATTATAAAAGTCTCTCTTTTTAATTTCTCAATTGAATCTGTCATAAGAATAACTCAACGTGCAATACTGAAATTTTATATATGTTGTATATACATATATATGTGTGTACATGTATACATTTAACATCCTTACCTGTAGGCGGTTGAAGGTTGTGTTTCTGTCTCCACTTCCCTGGAGCACTCGGCTGAGGATGAAGAGGAGTCGTCTGATGCTTTTTTATACTCGGATCACTACTCAGCTCACGCCTAGAAATTTCACTGTAGGTGGGAGGGAAGTGGAAGGAATATATGCAAAGACATACATTGCACTGAAGAAAAAAAGGACTAACAAAAACAGTAGTAAGATTGCAAAGCAAACCTCAAGACCCCAGCTAAAATTTGCACTGCGGGACTATGAGTCAACATATCTTGGTGCCTGGTAAACAGCTTGAGCTGCGTCTCCCTTAATTAGTGGGTTATTACTATTTACGTAAGCATATTTTGTTAAGCTGTGGTATAGCCTCTCTCCCTGTCACCTGTCTCAGCACAGCAGAAGCATTTCCTGCTACACACAACAAGGCTGCATTTCTGTCTCACATGTCAGAAAAGAAGAAACTTGAACCATACAATAGAAAATACATATCAATGGGCTGATAGCTTCCTAACTAGGACAGCCTAAATTCCATCCACGTGATGCTTCCTAAGAGCTAGTGTAGGCCTTCAGATGTACCTTGCCTGTACAGATTGGTAGCCTCAAGGATATAAGACAAATTTAGGCTGTCAGAATATGGCCAGGAGTGCTCTTTTCTGCCTCAAGAATCAGCCTACGCAACCTTTTTATTGCTTCAGGTGTCTTTTTCACTGTGCTGTTTTGCTGGTTTACTGTGCTGTTTTGCATGTCCTTGCTCCTGTCCTTCTGTGCCTCTGCTGCAAAAGCAGCTGCTGTAAGTTTGGTTGTGCCTCCAAGCTCTGATACACAACATCTGAAGATATGCCATCTGAACACCCATGTACTCCACGTCCAGGTGCTAATGACAGTCTCATCTGCTCTGGACAAGGTAAAAACTTGGGCGCATCCATTACTAATTGGTCCCTTCACACCTGTTACTCAGAATGAAGAGTCCTGCATTAGAGTGTTGTATTTAAACCTCACACCTATACCCACATGAATGAAACTGGAGTTTTGTTGCTACATATGTATTGCTAAATAGACTGGGGACAAGGAGCAAGGTTTAGCGCTGAATTCTCTGTAATGCTAAATTGCCAGCAAGCTTTTTGGCATATTTCTGGCCAAGGCCAACTACCATCTCCACAACAATGCCTAAGCATTGGGAGAACACCTAGCTACCTAGCACACACCAAGGACTGCTTCCAATAAGAACTTAGATTTGGGTCTCTTCCTCCTGTGCAGTCTTCCAACACTACCCCAACAGGCTCTACAGCCTCAAAGCTCTCCTCCTTGTCCTTCTGCCATGTGCCAAGGCATGTAACACTTCTTCCAGTTTCATACTGTACAATCAACAGTCTTATGGGCCACTACAGAGTTTTTGAAATAAGAAAAGGACACAAAAGTTACAACAAGATATTACAACCACAGTTCAAGGCATATAGCCTCAAGGAGACCCACAGCACAACTGCTATGCAGGGTCGATGTGACCAGCCTAGCCACTTGGTATCAGGGCCAGAAAACAATCCCCAGCCCTGTTCTGTTTTGTGATATAGACAGGGTCTATATGGCTTACACCCAGGGCTGGTGAGGAGAAATCAGATACATTTCTACTGTGGGCCTCCAAGTGCAGCAGGGTCTTCCACAGCTCTGATATGCCAGTGAAAAGCAGCTGATACAAGTTCATGCTAGCTATCATAACCCAAAAATGAACAAGCAGTTTCTCCAGGGGGGCTTTCTTCTACCTAGACAGACCATATTTCCTGAATACTAAAGGAAGAGCAGAGAAAACAGAAGTCAAAACAGAGGACAGCATGGGAAGAGTGGGCCATTTGTCCTTCCTCCCACAGAGCTAGTTAGCTGTGTCCATTTCTGGACACCATCAATATATCAATTCTGCTTCTCAAATTCACAAGCCTACTTTGGGTTCATATACACACCTCCCAGGCATGTAACTGCGGGCAATTCTCCATTGGTATTGACAGCTGGTGCACTCAACAGCAACACACAGGGAGCAACCAACACATTTCCCTTCCCACCAGCCCCCTGCGGCAGTGTTATATTGAACATCACTGTAATGGAAATGTCAAAAGAAACCCTGTTGAAAAGAGATGAGAAAGGATTGACTTAATATTTAGACAGTGCCAAGGACTGCAGTGGGTCGGGCTTTGGGGGATGGAGTGCAGAAAGACTGGTTGAAACTGCATCTCCTTTTCTTCTTGTTGACAGAACAGTGTGAGGCTATTGGGTTGGTGGCAGCATTTGACCTTGCTTTTCCCAGTTGGAAGACACCCCCAAGTTTGCAACATCTGTACATGGAATATGAAGAGGATGATGATATTTCCTTTGCAAAATGGATGAGCAGCTTCTGGGGACACAGCTTGATTGATGAGAATGAGAAAGAGGGTAGAGGCCACAAGAAACATCAGACTCGACTTTTTAGTGAAAGGAGAGCCTCCCTTCCGGTAAGAGCAGTGTGCAGTTCTCTCTGTGTGTGTGTGGCTTATGCATAAATATAAGTGCCATCCCCAGGGGCATGGCTCTAGAGGTGCATGAAGATGACTATAATGCACCTTGCCAAGTAAGTTCAGTTCCTGCTGGCAGCAGTTAATTGCGTTTTGAATTTTGCTGCCTGCCAGGGTCAGGCCTCCAGTGCCTTTGGAATACAAAAAACCCGGCAAACTCCAAGATAAGAGATGATAGAACCAGAAATGTAAGAAGGGTGTAATAACTGCCTAACTAGGTATCACAGTGTTGTTCTGTGCATGGCCAGGTCAAAGCATTTTGGCAACTGGCATACATAAACGTTGTCTTTAATGAGTCTGTTCTCATGTATAAAACCATATAACCCCATATGTATTCATAAAATTTGGACCTAAATCTCAACTACGCTGCTTCTGGGAAGTTGTATGCTTTACTCCCTGGGATTTAGCTGTTTGCAGGTGTAACTTAAACCAGAGAATGCGATCCCTCCTGGTTTTAAACATCTGACTCAGAAAATAAGGATACAACACATAAGAAAGCTTATTATACTGTGAAGTACAA
Organism: Nestor notabilis; assembly: GCF_000696875.1. Taxonomy (NCBI): domain Eukaryota; kingdom Metazoa; phylum Chordata; class Aves; order Psittaciformes; family Psittacidae; genus Nestor; species Nestor notabilis. Next base: position 24,083 of record NW_009942511.1, on the reverse strand, counting down.
TTTTAAGATAGGAGTACATTCTTTATTCTTAAACAAACAAAATAGCTGGGAAAGGGGCAGAGTTCACATGCACAAGCAGGTTTTTAAGGCAACTCACAACTATCTAGCCTATTATCAAAATGAAGTTAAACTGAAAACAGCTGTTCACAGGCTGGTCTTTATTGAAGACTGTTGCTTTTATTTCAGCTCTAAAAAAACATTTTGGTTGTCCAAACCTGTCTCTTTTTTTTTCCAACTACATCCGTTGGCTTACCAAAGATATCACATTTCATTTCAAACAATTTTTCACTTATATCCTTAAATCGTTACGGCTGCAACAAAGCAAATGCTATTATACTGCGGAAAAACAGCTAAACTTTTCCAAACTTCTTTTTCTCTCATGCTGTATTTTCATCTTGCAAGCTCTCCACTGGATTTGCCATGTTCTAAGCTGTGGGATTTTTCCTTTTCAAAAAATCTGGCTAAGAAAACCAAACAGACCTAAGCCACCTCCCCACTCTTTGAATTCATGGACAGTCTGGATAGTTAACCTTCATTCATTAGTTTTGAACTGATCAACCACATTTGTTATTTACAGTTATACTACACCTTGGTCAAAGACTGCAAGATAGACTCTGAGCTAGATCTTTGCTGATAGGTTCCATCAGAATACCTGAAAGCAGAAGGTTTCTAATTAATTTTATTGTATTTCAAATTTGTCTTTCAGAGATCGACAAATATGTGATTTCTTTAGGCCCCAATACAGACTGAAGTGTAAGAATGTACTTTAAATCACTTTCCATTTGGCAAGCTGCTGAACACATCTTTATGTATGTTTGTGCGTGTATTTGCATGTGTACACGTATTATTTCATTTGAAGCACATTCTTTTATTCAGTTTGTTCGAAAGCTATTTCAATACTTAGCTATTCAAATATTTTGCTATAGTTGCATCCATGAATCCATACCTAGAACTTGGATTAAGTTAGCTGACAGAAAAAACGATGAATTTTGACATTACTGTTCAACGAGCTAAAGTTATCCTGTACACCTAATTATGTCTTGCCTTTACATTAATGTTCCACACAAATTTGTCTTGCTCCAGTAGTATTATAAATTTCAACTGCTTAATTTCTCAGTGCCAGAAACTGACTGGAGGAATGAGAAAGGAAACGTACTTTAGGGATTTAATGATTTAGGGATAAAATTTGAGATTAATTTTTTAAATTGGAAAACTCTGACTAGATGGTAGTAAAGAGCACTAAAACATGTTGTTGTCCTAAACCAAATCTAGAAGTTAGACAATTGGGCACTAGTAATTCCTTAGAAATATCTTCAGAAAGAGCATCTCCTTGTTGAGAGCAACAACTTGCTATTGCACCTGGATGTTTATTTTTTTACACAGTTATTAGAAATAATAACTACTGTAAGATTCAAAACACTTAGTGTTAGTTAAATATTGTCTGTATTTTATTAGAACAGTGTTATTAATCATGAGGAATAACAACTGAGATTAGAATGCATCTCTTCTGTAAGTTAGTGTCTCTGCAGCAGATCACAGTATGCCCTTTCTTCTGTCTCAACATTGTAAATGATAACTGCTGTCTGGATGAAGATCAAGTCTGCAGGTTCTGACTGACACACCTGTTGGCAGAAGTTCCTTGTGCAGATACAATGGTACTGCCAAAGCAGCACTGCCAGCAGCACGCTTTGTCTCCTATCCAGGGCTGGTATACGATGCATCAGCAGTAGTGCAGTCCTGCCTACATGAACTGCATCTGCATCAGGAGTGTTTGGTATTACATAGCAAAATGCTAGCAGTATAGCATAAAAGGTGGTTTTGCATAACACTGGATATCACTTTCAGCTCCAAACTGGTATGGTGGTCTTTGTAGCTTTTCCTGTGCTATAGAAAGATATTCAAGCAACTGCTTTCATCTCAAACACAATGTTAAGCTCCTGTGGGATCTTACCATGGTAGATGTCCCCATAATATGGATAAAGCTTTGCAGAATAACTCCCAAATTAACAATGCTTTTAATTATTTTTGCCCAATATCTTAGTATACCTCACAAACATTACTGAGATGAGCGTTGGAAAATGCTTTTGCATTCCTATTTTGCAGAAGGGAACACAAAATTATATTAATCCTTCACTGGGTCACTGGTAAGGCAGGCTGAAACTTTCAACTCCACTCCCCTGGAAAGGGTCAGAGTTGTATATGTTGCTGTGGGCCAATGCTGAATGAGAAAACTGCCTGGGAAGAACTAAGTCTTCTCTTTCTATCTCTAATTAGCTTGTTCCCCTGCAAAATTTAGACACTGTACATGCAGCATTAACTGTGATACCCTTTTTGAAGCCTCCAACTATGACTTTCCTTAACACATTTTAGTTATCCTCCATCATTTTCATTCAGGACAGTTTCTTATCTCCCAGACAATTTATTGTGTGGAAAAGATAGGAAGCAAAGGAGCACTGATAAGAGCATTACAGCCCTATAATTGTATCCACCTTCAAGTGCTGCCTACAGGAGAAAATCTAATAAGAAAAAGCTGAGTGGGAGCAGAACAGCTGACTGCTGTTGAAGTTTGATTTAAACGTTTGTTTTAAACTGAAGTCAGACAGAACATCTACCACAATATTATAACTACAGATCAGCTGGAGCCTAGGCCAGAACATTTTTAAGGAATATATGCTTGGCTATAAGCTTCTTGGAAGGAAAGCAAGCTGTGGGACAGCATCTGAATGTCAGATGTTCCAAAATATCCCTTAAGTACTGGGGTTACTGGGTAAACTTCAGCGAACAATGAACACTGGTGCTGACACACTGAAGATTAATTTTCTTTACTGACAGCTGTGCAAGTCCTCAAATCAAGCCCAAAAGATGGAAGCAATTATCTTGCTTCCAACAGAAACTGAGAAAGAGAATAGGAAATTATATTGACATCAATTTCATGAAGTATTTTGTTTATATACTTTTTGTATGGTTTAGATGGGCAATTAGCAAATGATTATCTGTTGCGTAAATAGATATACTGAGCATGACTGGCCTTTACGCAAAGGCTCAAGCAGAAAAGGGAAGTGAGAAACAACTTGTGAGAACATGGTTGGTGTTTCTGGCTTTCCCAGTTGACATTGTTTAGCCCCATCCAGCAACTAGTCAGTAGACAGCCTCAGTGGGGTGGAGGAGAGAACTGGAAGGGTAAAAGTGAGAAAACTTATGGGCTGAGATAAAGACAGTTTAATAGGTAAAGCAAAAGCTGCATGCACATGCAAAGCAAAACAAGGAATCCATTCACCATCTCCCATGGCAGGTAGGGGTTCAGCCATGGGAAGGAACAGCAGGAGGGTTCAGGTCCAGGAAAGAAGGGCTCCATTGTGCATAATGGTGACTTGGGAAGACAAACACCATCACTTTTAAAGTCCCCCCCATCCTTCTTCTCCCAGCTTTACAGGCTCAGCATGACACCATATGGTCTGGAATACCCCTTTGGTCAGTTGGGATCAGCTGTCCTGGCTGTGTCCGCATGCAAAGCAAAACAAGGAATCCATTCACCATCTCCCATGGCAGGTAGGGGTTCAGCCATGGGAAGGAACAGCAGGAGGGTTCAGGTCCAGGAAAGAAGGGCTCCATTGTGCATAATGGTGACTTGGGAAGACAAACACCATCACTTTTAAAGTCCCCCCCATCCTTCTTCTCCCAGCTTTACAGGCTCAGCATGACACCATATGGTCTGGAATACCCCTTTGGTCAGTTGGGATCAGCTGTCCTGGCTGTGTCCGCTCCCAACTCCTTGTGCACCCCCAGCCACTTGCTGGTGGGGTGAGGCAGAAAAGGCCTTGGCTCTGTACAAGCACCGCACAGCAGTAACTAAAACATCCATTTCCAGCACAGATCCAAAACATAGCCCCATACTAGTTAGTATGAAGAAAATTAACTCTATCACAGCCAAAACTAGCACACCACCACTGGCAAAAATTACCGGTCGGTCTTCCCTTCCATGCCTTTTCCCTTGTTTCACCTTCTTCTGACTTCTCCAGTTTAAGAACTAATCAAGGTCTGATCCTAGGAGCCAGAGAACAAGGGTGGGCAGGTGGGGTGTGTGTTGCTAAAGAGGCACCAGATGTAGGCATGGAGCAGCTGCTGGGGCAAGCACAGGAGCAGATACTGGGGTTCGGAGACCTTTGGCAAGGGATGACAGCAGCAGTGGGTGGACACCAGAGTGTGCAGATACAGAGATGATCTCTGTTGCCAGCACCTTCTGAGATGGCAAACATAGATTAAAGCAGTCTTCAGCTGCTCCTATTTACAATGTTACCAGGTGATCAATCTTGCACCAAACACGTGTATTAAATGTATGTATTAAATCTAAGAAGCAGGAAGAAAGCCAGACGGATTTTATGTAAAGTCAGTGCCAGATCTGCTTCATCACTGGTTTTCATTTTATGACTCTTTCAGTTCTCCACACAGTCAATCTTCAATAAGACTACTGGACTGTGCGAGTTATAAGCCTTTCAATGCTCATGCTTGAGCAGTTGTGTTAAGGCTCTAGTCCTCTGTAGGGCTGCATCTGTAAGAATGCATCATGCTGACATGCACGAGCATGCTGTCCTCCTAGCTATGGTGGTGTGTATCAGGCAAAGGCACTGTGGGAGGAGGCACAGTCACAGTAATATGACTGCATAGATCTGTATGTGTAGCTTTACTCTTAGTCCACTGAGGCAGATACACATATCAGAGGAAGACCTGTCCCTTTTCTGGACCATTGCTGCCATGTCAGTATGTGAACTCCAGTCTTTTTGTTAAGGACTTATCTGTAAGTCTATCTGTGAAGGGAAGATAAAAAGCAATGTCTTAGTAAAATAAAACATTCACAAATACTTCAAACCAGAATTGATAGAATACCATCCCCCATTTCAGTTGTCCTCCTGGGTTTGGGTTGTTTTTTTTTTTTTCCTCAAACCCTCTAGGAACAAATAGCAGTGATTTTTAGGGGGAAACAATTTTTATTTCCAGGAAACAATATTTGTTGATGGCACTAAAATGACACAGAAGACATTTAGCGTGTTGAACTTGACATGGTATGTGTCCTGCTGCCCCTCAGGCACAATGTGATTGCTTTGGTGGTTTTTAAAATAACAATACAATATGACCTTACAGAAATTACAGCTGTATTGATTGGTTTGAAACCAAAGTAAAAATAGTACAGCAGAAATCATTACCACTGCTCTTGGAGGCAGTCCATAATACTAGTTACTGAAGTGAGCTTATATAGGGAAAAGAAATTGAGCCTGTGCCGTATGATCTGAAAACCCTTTGGTATTAGGTGCTTCTGTCAGGTATAAGATTTGTTATTTTTAGCACCTCTCATTAAAACTGTGTAATGTGATGTACTCACAAGCATATGGATGCACAGCCTCACTATTCAGAGAAAGGCTGCATAGGTCCCTCTTGTGCTGATAAACTTAAAATAGCAGCTGGGCCAGAGTAAATGGAAATGTATACAGGACATGTTTCAGGTCCTTTGCAGTCCGAGGTTTGTAGATGCATGTGGCCACTATATTAAGCAGGTTTAGTTTTACACTATTGTTTCTTAAAAGTTAAACAAAACAACCCACCCACACCCCCCCAAACAAACAAGCTCCCCTTAAAACCCTGTGAGTGTAGGGTTTTCTCCTGGGTTTTCTTAGAAAGCATTTCAGGATCTGTGGGACAGACCTTTAGTGGTTATAAACAATCGCAGGTCCCTTGAAGCCAGCAGAGATTCTCACAGTTACTCAGTAGCTGGCAGCTTAGCACCAGGTTTATACAAATCATATATGCATTCAAACATGTATGCAGCAGCTGGGTACCTGGAATGCCCTAACTTGACACCTGTGGGGGCCTCATTTTTGATACCTCCCACCTCTCTCCCACAATTTTCACTACCTGCATCTCATCAGTGTTCAACTACTTACCCAAAAAAACATCAACAGCTGGCAGGGTTTGGGGCATGCCTGGCTCTATGTGGTGGCCTTCTCACCCACCTCTTCTACAGGTCTGTCTATTTCTAAAACCACCAATACATGACTCCACAGCGCACAGCAGTTCTGTATCAGTTTATTCTCCTTTACAGACATTCAATTAAACATAGCTGATGCAGATCAATAGTTTTTATTTTCATGTCAGGCCTAGGAAAACTGAACCACATGGAATCTAAACAACTATCTACTCCCTCACTGCTTTAGCCCTACAAGTGTAATTATAGGAGGTCTGTTTTCTACCATTTCTTTGGTAGGGATGCATTCCTCAGTGCCCTGAAAGTGCTCCCTCATCAGTTCAGGACAAACGTGCCCAAGAAACCAGCAGAAAATTCAGACCTGGACAATGAAGTGTCTTGTCTGCCTATAGTCCATGCTGAAAATTTGACACTGGGATAAAAGGTCACTGTCACACTCAAATGAACTCAAGCATTTAATAAGACCTGGAGCACCTCTGGGTCGGACACTGAATCTGGCTAATTTGGCCACAAAGATTGGGTCTTTGCTTTTTGAGAGTCCTGCCTAGAATCTGCTGCCAGATGTAAGACCTGAGTTTCTGAGGTTATGAAGGGTCCCAGTTCCTTTCAGTGTCAGTGGGCACTAAGAGAACCCAGCACAGTTTACATTTGAAATGTTCATTTGGGTGCCAAAACTTAGATACTTGAAAACAGGAATAAAAGCAAATTCTGCCACTGCCTCTGGAAAACAAGCTCTTGCCAGTGCAATTCTATTTAAAAGGAAAGATACAGAAGTCTGGGCAAGGTCCTTCATTCTGCACTGTTGCTTGAAGAGCACTTGGCGGCAAAAGGAATCTGCCCTGTGTGTTCTGTTTTAATATTCAATAATCAACAGAGACCTCTTGTTTTTCAGGCCAGGCTTTCCTCTCTCCACACAACACGACTTCATGCTTCTACCAAAGGCTCATCTTCAGGGCATCTCAAGGGATCCAAGGAATTTCAAGAGGACCAGGATGTCAAATGCCACTGCCACAGGAAGGCAAGCAGAACACCTTCAGGAGACAGCTCATGCCCAGAGACAAGATCAAACTCCATCCAGGAATTTGCAGAGTCCTTTGAAAAACAATTGCATCTCAAAAGCAAACGCTCAGTTTCTTTGGTAGGTAGCAACCAACTTAAGATCACTTCAGAAGAAAATAACCCAACCAAGTAACAAGTAGACCAGCTTTATTCCTGGTGTAATTGCTGTGGCTTTCTTGGAGGAAGAGGAGAAATAAACTTGAGTTAGAATTTCTCAAATTATATTGTCCTTACAGTAAAGCAAAAAAGTTTAAAGTGGTAGTATCATTTGCATAAGAATTCTTGATGTAATGTTACAATTTAGACTTATGAAAAAATGTGTATCTTCAAAACGAGACACCGCATTGGCTGTGGCAATGTTTTCGGAGGTTTCTACAGCTGTGCCACTAAAAAGTGACAATATAAAACCAGGTTTTCTTCACTTTTGCCAAAGACCCCGCTCTCTTTCTCGCTGCTACCTACTTGGTTTACCCAAATACAGTGTTATCTGTCAGACTACCAGATACCGTCATGTTTGAGAGGCTTCTCTTTTACCCCTTGGGACTCCATCCATCTGCTTTCGCTAGTGTTACCATACAGCTGCAGCAGCAACCATTGCTTTAAGTAGCTGAACATATTTTCACTCTATGAGCATGCAGCCATCAGGGGATTCTCTTCCCATTTCATTCTTCTCTCCCCATTTCATCCTTCTCTTCTCCCCGTCATTCTGTCCTGAGGCACGAGCATTTTCTGCATGGTTTGTGTTGATGAAGTAGCCAATAACAGCCTTTTGTCTATGACACTTTAACACATATTTAGTATTATGGTATATGATATCTGGTGTATCATACAATGGAAGGAAGAGTAATAAACCCTAATGAACTTTAATGTATCAGAGGAACACTATTAAATTCAGTCACCCTATTGAAAAAGCTGTACTTGAATAACACTTGGCATTAGCACCAAATAAAACAGAAGGAAATATCTTTTTTTTTTTTTCCCCAGTTTGTTGACACTGACAGTTCATGGAAGAATAATTTTCAGCTCTTTTCACAGATCTTCTGTTCAGCAACAAGAGAGAATGAAAATTTCTTTTCAATAAGCAGCATCATTACATGATCAATCCCACAATTACAGTCCTTGCATGACCAGTCCTCCAAGAATATGCAGAATTATGGTGATGACAACTCTGTTATGCCATTTTTAAGATTTTAAGTTCATTCTCTAATCTTCTTTTTCCCCTTTGGGAACTACCCAGAATTTATTTCATTTGCCTCATGTGCCAAGCCTCACCACTGGCTTATCATTTATCATTTATTAAAAGTGCCTATGGATAGAAAGTCTGTGAGTGTGTAATAATTGTACGATAGATGTAGTGAGCATAATGCACCAAATACATCTTCAGTTCCAGTTAAACAGACATATTTTGGTACCCTTCTGTAATCTGCAGTGAAGTGTGCTAGGCTGTATTTTAATCTACCTTTCAGGTACTCCAAATTGTCATCATCCTCTCAGTCACCATTGACATCTGGGAGATGTGAAGGACTTAAGAATCTTGAAGAACTGAGCAATAGGTGTTAAGAGATCTGAAAGGAAATTTGAGAGTGTTCTTCAGCTTGCATCTCCAAATCGAGCATTTTTTTGCTTTCAGGGATCTGTAGGTGCAATTCATCCATATGACCACACAGGTAAAGGAAAAGTTGGGGAAAAGTAATCCCACTTTATCCCCTTCACTGCATATTGTTTTCTTCTTACAAACCTGGCTTGGAGGACACTTCATGACCTTCAGCACTTGTCTTCAATGAGATCTTTGCAGCTAGCACTGAACAGCCTCCAGTCACATAAAGATGGATCATGTTAAAGGACAGAAACAATGATTCTGGGCTGAAATCTCAGAGCTCTTCCCTTTCTCCTTCCTGTCTGCCCTCCCCTCAAGTCCTCTGGGCAGGTGACTCTCCTACCAAACAGAGCATAACCAAAAACATGTTGCTCTTGCTGAGTTTTAGGGTGACTGACTTGCTTGGGCCTTGAATTTGAGCCCATCATATTAAGGGTGATCTTGCTGAGGTAGGTGATTAGAATATTTTATTACACATTGTTAGTGGAAAAAAATAATGATTTTTTTTTTTGTTCATGTGGAATTCGCTTTTAATTCCCTGCTATTTTTAACCTGTCTTTTAGCAACCTGAAGGTGTGAAGGAGAGAAGAGAAAGATTGCATTTGGGAAAAAGCAAGTCTCATAAGAGAATGGGAGAAAAATCAGAGCCAAGGAGAGAGCAGGAAGAAGATGAAGGTTCAGAAGCTGTACCTGCAAAACACAACAAACAATTTCTTTCACAAGCAAGCACTGAGAAAGGATACTTATGCACGGGGAGCTAGAACGTGTTAAGATAATGAATTTTAACACTCCCCCTCAAGAGCAGAGGGAGCATTCTTGTTTTGCTTTGATTAGAAGAGGCCTGTTAGGTAGAATAAACCCTAACCTGTAAAATAAAAGTAAAATTCAACTGCATCATTGACACCATGTTACTACCTTCCTGCCTTTACTTTTGCCACTAGAAATGTGACCCTTGTCATAGAGTGAGTGTAGCAAGATCCGAGTTAGCAATTAACCACTGTAAGAGGGTTTCAGGCAAATTTAATATTGTGGCAGAGCAGTGATGGATGCTTAATACATACACATTCTCCTCATTTAAGAGGAGAATGTGTATGTATTACAAACCATGAGAAGTGATGTAAAGCCTTGTTTCTGTTTTAATTGAAAACAGTCTTATTGCTAGGTTTGAAAAGGAAAAATTACACATAAATAGCCACCTGCTTCCTGGTCCTGACATTTACTTAGATCTGTCTTGGAAACAGGTATCTTTCTGCTTTGACAATCTCCTAGCTCCAATTTTATGGAAGTAATAAAAGAGAAGCCTACATGTTCTCTTCTACACCTCACTTCTCTGCTTGACCTATCACTGTGCAATATGACTCATTTCTCTTGCATCCCCTAAGCCCTCTCTCATATCCTCAGTCCCGTTTTCCCAGTCACACAGCTAGTTCTTTCTCCCAACTTTTAACCTCATCATCTTGCTTTTGTGGCCTTCCCCGTCTCCATTTACTACCTTAAAGTCCTGCATTGTTTCTACCAACCTCTTGCTACATGTCTAGTTTTGCTTCATCAAAATTTGATCCTTGCTGAAAGTTCTCCTGTAAAAACAGAGATGTTCTGCTTGTCATACTTCTGTATGATGTCTTCAACAGGTTTCCACACATTCAAGGTAAGGCATCGCAAACTTTTTCCCCTTTTTCACTTTTCTAGAACTAGGACCAAACCTAGGGAATGGGAACCTGCTCTGGCTATGGTAAGCAGGATTTAGGAAAACTCTGTTTCCTCTGGCTGAAGATCCCCTGAACTCAGATATAAATCTCACCAACTATAAGTTGTATTTTCTTGTGCAGAAAGGAAATTCTCCACATGCTCATAATCAGATACACATCCCCACAACCCCCCCATGGTCCTCTTCAGCATGTAAGTCTTCCCTGCAGAAAATAATCCTGTCCTCTTTGGGAATAATTTCCCCAGGCCTAGTACAGAGAAAGCCTGCTTTAGATAACAAGTTAGAGAAAAATTAGGACTAATGAGGTCATGAGCAAAAGTAAAAGTTGGTGGATGTTCTTCCTGTGATTTTCTGTAACTAGCGAAGATCTTACTATTTTACTTTAGAGCCTTAATTTTGAATGTTCACCCTTTTAAAAGCTTAGGGCATCCTTAAAACTTTGTAACACTCACTTACCTTCATTAAAGGATTGTTTTTCTTTTTAAGTAGATCTTTGGGGAATACATAAGAAAGCAAATCGAATTGCTGATGCTTGTAAATTGCTTCTAATTGGTAACTTATAAACTAATAAATGTTATAAACTGAAAAATGTTCCTATGCATAGTTCCTGTCCTCCCCAATCCAGACTGAATTTTCATGAAGTTCTTCTGCAGCTAAAACTTCCATGCAGATGACTTTCCTTCTGTAGCCCTAATTTGAAGATTGCGTTGCTATAGACCTGCATAGAAAGTTACATGGCCAGCTGTGACTGACTTCCTCATGTAGAACCTCTCACATACATCCCTTTGTGTAGCAGCCTGCCCTCACAACTCATGAGAGCTAAATGCTGTGGCCCCAGCAGCTTTTTATGGATTTCAGAGCATCAGCTTCTCCCTTCTCCTGTTTTCCAGCCAGGTTAACTCAACAGGCCCAGCTGTACCACAGCAGAATTTGCAAAAAACTTGTATTCATGAGATTAACATGCTGGTTGCACACCACACCTGATGAAAGGAAAACACCAAAAAGAGCTAAAATAGAAAACCCACATGTGCCTGGCTCTAACTTGCTGTTTACCATCTCCATCGAAGCACAGGCGAGCCTCACTGCCATCAAGGCAGCCTAGCAGGTCTGCCTGCAAACAGCTCCTGTGTTTATCACTGAACCCCATCTCTCAAATGGGAGAGTCTGTAACTGTTTATGCCCCTGTCAGCCCCATGGTGTGACTCTGGAAAAAAAGCTTTCAAATAATGTCCTCAACTGTCCTCCTTAAATTGCTAAAAAATGTTTACTCAAAAGTGTTTAGTAGTGTTTTCTCTTGCTTCATATCACGTCTCACTGGACCGACAGCCCTTTTCAGTTCAGTCCCATGTAGTCTGACACAACAGCATTACTTAGAAAGACTGAAATTTGCTTGATGGAATGACATTGTTCTCCGCAGAAGTTAACAATTATTCCATAATGAATCAGGCATTTGGGAAGGAAGGTAATCATTCAAAGAGGAATGTGATTGCAATGGCATGGCTGATATTTCTATTTCCACTAAAAGTGGAATTGTGATTTACAAGTAGTTAGAAAGACTCCAGAGGGTTTTCTTTTTCACGGTAGGTCACAAGTTTGGTTGTGACATTTGGTTTTCATGTCAAGACTGACACGAAAAATAGCCATTGCTCTGATTCCCATCCCCAATTCCCAGAGCAGCATGGCTGGCTGTGAGTGTTTTCTGCACACATGCCCATTCCTTGGCATACGTAGTTTGCGCTTTCCACTCGTTCCAAGAATGGTATGGCTGTAAGTTGCATCAGAGTCCAAATCTTGGAGACAAAGGGGCTCAGTTAGTGGGAAGCAAAGACAAAAGGAGCAGAAAATATCTTTTCCAAAATGCTCATTAGCAGGTAATGTTAAAAACCTGGAAGAGTTTTACAAGAGAGGGGAGCCAGCAGGCAGAAGTAGGCTGACTGCAGCCTGGTTGTCGGAAGCTGAAGTGACTCAGAGGCCTGTGAGGGACATTTTAAACTTGCTGTGTCTCACAGGTGACATGCTCTAGTAAAATGCTCCTCTCTGTGGATCCTTTCCAGTGCATCAGACTAACTAGAAAGTGGCAGTTAGGGCACATATTCAAGCATTTCAAAAGCATGATCCAGTTATACCTGTGTTTTCTGAGAGGGCTAAGAGGAGAATGTCAAGCGTGGTTACCTCATCTTTTAGGTGGCATTCTCAAAGCAAAATATTTATGCTTACATGCTTCTGAGGTATTTTTTAATTGCAGCATGGTTTTGAAGATGGGTTAAGTTTTGGATACTTTTTAAAGTATCACATACTAATATATAAAATGACAGACCCTGCAAAGGCAAAATGAAGGAGCATCTATATTTATGTACATAACCACAACAATCCTTTCTAGAAAAAAAAAGGAAATATTACAATGCATAAATAAAATAAAACAACCACAATGTATATCTGAACAAGAGTACAATACCCAATAAAAAAGAAACCTAATATTACATGTGAAAAAATGAAAATGTTAACGTGTACTTTTTTGTTCTTTAGCACAAAAGAAGGTATTTGGGTAAGCATAGCTCTGGCTTTGAATGAATAGGATAAAAATCACACAGATATAATCAAACCTGATAGCCAAAGTTATTCATGCTGAAATTATTCATAATCACATGACCTTGAGTTTATACAGGCAACTGCCAAAACCATTAGAAACAAACAAGTCTTGAAATATGTCCAGAAAGATACTGCAGCCAAAATCTAGCCATTCACTGAGAGAAATGAATCGGGAAATCCAACAAACTCCATAGATAATGCCCTGCCTGCACTTGTTGTGCCAGAGCTTTGCTAACTGTGTATGAACAAATGCTAAAATACACCCACTCATCATAGAAAACATTGCTTGTAGGGTGTTGATTTTCATTTACTCTGTAGTTTTAGATTGGGTTGACAGACGATATTCCTCCTGTTAGGAGGATCCCTCTGAATCCTAGCCCAGTCTCTACTGTACTTTGGAAAAGTGTAACTTCTTTCAGCTGTGTCTTACCTCTGAGGCCAGACAGAAAAATAGAAGTGATACAAGGAGTATCAAAGACTAATATTCTGTCATATTCGATGCATTCTTGTCCTTCTTATGTTTGTCAAAATGATTTGGTTCATTCAATTTCTAAACTAATTGGTAGAGTTTTGCTGTACTGAGAAGTCTCACCAAAATCCATGACAGTCTTATATGATTTTTCATTGAAAAGCCAATGGAGTCCTTACAGAGAGTCCTCGGCCTAGTGAATTAGTCCTATTTTGATACTGAAATATCAAAAAGGAGCTTTCCTTTTGCTCCAAAGCTTGAGTGGAAGGTTTCAGGGACACCGTTCCCCTGGGCTTCCCTGCAACCGTATCCTATTATATGAGGTGGACACTAAGGCGGGTTTTTTTGGGAAGCAACCCTTCCTGGATCTTTATGCAGTGGATCTCAGTTGATACTCTAGTCTTCCTATATGCACAAAATACATCTTAAATGTCTTTCATAAGCATTTTAAATCTAATAGGTCTACTCCCTGAGGACTCCTGAGAATTTTGTCTGTCAGAAAGCAGATAGAGCATTTTTAGCTTAGCCTTCTCACAGCTAGCACAAAGTTATGCCCAGGAGAGAAGAATGGTTAGAACATCCCTTTGCGCTGACAGTTCCAGCAGCAATAAAAGGTCCTCAGGGTGAACAAAGTAACTTTGGGCTGCTCTCACCTTTGCAGGATTGTTTATCACAGGTTAGATCAGAATTTGTAATGAAAAAATGATTTCATAAACTCCTTCTCTGTTGTGCCAAGTTTCACCTACTCAGAGTTGGAGGCTACTTCAGACAACAGATTTTCCATACCTTTAATGTATTTTGCATGGAAAAAACGTAGATCCACAGTAGCATAATCCAGGTCTCTACTATACAGTCAAAGTACGTCAACCATAACGTTCATCACTCGTTCATGGAATCATGATGATCATCCTGGAATCATTATGATCTGATTACCTAATTAAGAGCAATTCTGAGTTGGGGTTGTTTAAGGCTGATAAAAATTTCCTTTCATTTGAAGGAGCAAGATTTGGGTTTGTGTGTTATTTGTCATGATGACTTGGGAACTAGCAGCAGCACAGAACTTCACTGCATGCACAGCTTTCACAGAGAGGTATCATGACAAACTCCTAGGGCCTTATTTTGTTACTTGCTACGTAGAGAGTAGAGGAAGGGGGTCATGTACCAGACCTTGACTAAACTTTGAATGCTGGTGACTGAAAGAGATATGTCTGTATATTGAAACTGCTGCAGTGATCTTATATTACCAGATGCTACATAGAAGGTGGGAGAACTGTCAGTATCAGTACAGCTTTTAGCAAAGTTTTGTACTGATGACCAAAGTTAGAAGATGATGGGCCACACTGGAGCTGCTGCAACCAGTGTGTGTCGTTCTTTAAACAAACATTAAGTGGAAGAGAAGAACACCATTGCACTAAAGGAGCTGCAAGCAACTGGGTGTTTCAATATCTGCAGTTCAGAGCTGGCACTGCAGTGAAGAAGCAAACAGTTCTAATTCCTAATAATAATCGATAATTGATGTTTAAGAGTTCAGTCAGTTCTTCTCGCTCTTTTCCATAGAGATAAATTATGTGATATAGTTAGTGCTTATATCAATAACCTCGTGAAAGATACCAAGGACTAAGTATTCCTCTCTTTGGAGCCTGTTTCTGTAGATGGAATCTGAGACACATTGGTGGAGTGGACTTGAGTGGGAGAAGCAGGTATAACTGCCATGCTAGCTCTACCTTCAGACACAGAACCTTACCTCAAGACTTTTTGGGTTGGTATCAAATAAGCATAGAAAGCACTGGATACCACATTCTTCTGGAAGAAAATAATGTTGTGTCTGGTCTGGATCCTGCTAAAGTTGTTCTGATGATAGCAGGACTTAATCTAATAACTGTATCCTCATTTCCTTAATGTTGTTGATTCAGTAAACGTTTTGGACTAGGGATCTTAATTTCTTAAGGGAATATATCAGCTACAGCTCTCAAAATTCCTGGGAAAT
Source organism: Nestor notabilis (assembly GCF_000696875.1). NCBI lineage: Eukaryota > Metazoa > Chordata > Aves > Psittaciformes > Psittacidae > Nestor > Nestor notabilis. Next base: position 8,697 of record NW_009942511.1, on the reverse strand, counting down.
AACAGGAATTCCTGCATTAAAATCCTATTTGCTAGCACTCTTTTCCATTTACATTTAACAGGGTATTCTAAAGTGGCTGCTAAAGAAACCAACTTGTCCAGGTGCTTCTGTAAAGTCAGTGGCAGACTTGTCAAGAAGAGAGGGTCCTTTAGGACTATGGAAAGGGAATATTCAAGGCTTGATTCCAGTTACAGGAGAAGAAAGAAAACAAAACTTTACTCAGTGGATTAATGCATTACAAGTTACTGCAAGTGTTGTAGCTTTTTATACAGTTCAGAGATGAACTTTTAAGATAAAAACTCTTAAGTCCTTCTGCCTGTGTGTGTCATAGAAATATGTCACTGTTTAGGGCAGTGCAATTCTATGGACAGTGTAAAGAAAAATTACTTATTTGCTACAAAATACATTGTTTACAAGTTATTTCACTTATTGTTGTTAATAAATGATATTTATAGCCATTTTCCAGCAGAGGGAGTTCGTCAATACTGAGTGAGAACATGCAACTGTAGCCTCCTGCAAACCTGAGTCTGAGATTTAAAACTAGTTAGAGAGCCAGTAGGAGGCAACAGAAAAAAAACCAAACCCCAAAACAAAACACATAATCAAGATCACAGGACTACATAGTCAAATTTTGTGTTATTTATATATGACTTTTATCAATACGAAGGAAATCAATATACACTGATGCTACACCCATGGCAGAGTTTGGTCCGGTATTATGGTCCTCAGTATTTACCCCACGGTCAGCAGAAGACTTTGACCTGGAGCTCCTGTATTGCTGAATCACTAGTTGGCAGATCCTCACTGCAGGTGTTTCCCAAACTGTCCTCTTCCTCTGCCGTCCATTTCCAGGATGCAGCCCACACTTCCCTCTTTTAACTGGTTGGAGAGCTGTTGGTGTAGGCCTGGGTGCCCCTACCCATGTGCGTACTGAATGCCCAGCCTGGAGAGGAAAGATGAGCACCGTCGCATAGCTGCTGCTTTCCTGAGGGTCAATGGGTGACCAGTGTCAGAAACAGCTCACCCAGCTCCTGCCCAGGGAGCTGCTCCTCTTGTACACCCAGCCAGACTTTTCTCCACCTCTGTGGCAGCCCTGGGGGTCAGCAGCTTCTACCCTACAGAAGCTATCCCATTTCTGCTACCACAGAAACCAAGGTGGATTGTTTGCCCACGCTTCTCTGAAACCTTCCTCAGATACTTGTCTACAGCTGGTGAGCTGCTCCTGTAGGCCGAAATGTCCCTATCATCACTACAGTATCTGCTGCTCCCAGTGCTCGGTCTTGTTTTCCATATTTTCAATATTAAATACAAAAAAGCTTTGTGGAGCCCTCCCCTAATCCTTACTATAGGATAAATAATATATTTCTTGCCCCAGGTATATTCTGACAGAATAATTATATGTGATTCCAGAAGTTTCTCAGTGAGAAAAAGCTGTAGCATTTTTTTCATATAAGCAGCATATGCTATTCCATAAATGTAAATATAGAAAGATTAATCAAAACCTTTGCTTTTAGCAACAATTTAAAAAAAACACAGCATTTTCCTTCCAGACTAAGTTACATTTAGCAGGTCTATGCAGGTTTCCATGACTAGTTTTCTGACTCTTCTTTGCTTGTCAGATATGCAGTTTGACTGTTCAAACCCAGATTTTACAATGACTTAACTAGCAAAAATCTCCATTCCTCCTGTTCTTCTGTGTTACCCAGAAAAAAATAAGCATTACAAGTGCTTTTCATATGCAACTTCGCTGAAAATAAGCTATATTTTAAAATAAATTTCAAAACATCTCCATTTATCAAATGCAACCTCTCCTCTACAGCAATCCATAGCAAAGTGAGCTGAGTGGCACATCCACCCACATTTCAGTTGGTCCAGTTCACAGTCCCACTGATGCTGGGGGGCTTGTCCAGCTTTTCTGGGCTGCAAGCTATGATGGCAAAGGGCAGGGATGCACTCCTGTCAGGCAGCTTTGCTCTGAGGGTACATTTGACAGCAGGACAGAAATAAAGGCTGGAGAATGGCAGGAGTCTTAAGCCACTCAGATTGTTTGCACAGTTAATGTGAGTTACAGTCCTCAGCCTTTCACTATTATTTCAGTGGAAATCTGGAGACATAAAGCCATACTGAACTTCATTCTTCAAATACATACAAATATGTCAGCTGTGGGGGAATTACTCATTGTTGTGAAATGAAGCACAAGTGGACATGTTGGCAGGATCAGTTCCTGTGTTCTGCCAAATAAAGAAGTACTTTTGCTCAGAAACAAAAAGGAGGTAAACCAAATGAATTTCTTAAAACAATCAAAGAAAGTCACAGGAATGTCAAAACAAAGCTGACAGTAGATTCTCCCCCTCGCTCCCACCCCCTTTCTTTTTCTATTGGAAGAGGATGTTTTGGGAACGTCAGCAGGAGACCCAGGATCAGAAACCACCCTCTTTCTCTTTTAAACCAGTCATTGGCTTACTAAATTACCTAGTCATTTAATTTTTATTATGCTTTTTCACCTGGGCACCAAATAACATCTTTTACATATATATCTTATACATACTGACATGTGCTGACAATTAAATGTTTCTACCTCGGCATGTCCTGGCAGAAGTGTGCCGTAATACAGGTTTCTATCCTCCACTCCCCCTACCTGGTCACAAACTTATTTTTCAAGCTCTCCCTGAGTTTCTCTGCTTTCCCTCAACTTTCTTGCTCAGAAACAGCTTCTCCCTGTCACTCCCCTGCTTCACTACAATGGCCTTTACCTACAAAACTGCTCAGCTGACTGCCTGTGATCCGATTATGTTCAACATCACCCTGCAAGTTCAAAATCAGATTCAGGCATATAAGGTGTGTGTGCCATTACATACTAACTCAGGGGCCTATGGAAATTTCAGTGCTGTGGGAAACCTGGCAGGCAGGTGGGACTGGGTGGGAGTCAGCAGTGTGGAAGTGGCTCTGCCTACCCTGGCAGCCCAGCTGGGCTCCTGGATTAAAGCAAAGGGGAGGAAGAGCCAAGCTAGTCAACACTGGAGCACCACTGCAGCTGTGACTTGGCAGCTGCCTTGGGAGGAGGACTGGGAGGACAGTGACCAAGGGGAAAGCGTTTGTCTCCAGAGGACATTGCACGTGGACACAAACACTTCCATGGTGCTTGGATGGGCTCCTTCCTTATTACTGCTTTTTCTCTTTCATGTGTGTGATAAATGTGTGTATGGGGGAAAGTTTTTTTCACCATGGGGGTACCACAACAGCCATATGCCCCTGTAAGGTTAGCAGGAAGACATTACCTGCCACACTGCAGGAGAGCTGAGGAAAGAGGTTACAGGAGGCAATACTCATGCAGCATTGCTGGCTTTCTGACCTCCCTGTCCCTCCACGTTCACCTCCCACAGCTGTGCTTTTGCTTTCCTTCTCCTGAAAAAGCGTTTTTCCCTCTGTCTCCCTAGGCTGGACTACAGCTGCTGCTTTTCATATCACTGCTCAGCTGGCCAGTTTTCCCATCCTCTTCTTTTTGCCTTGTATCTCCATCCAAAGGGTTGTTCACCCTGATGTTCTCCCCTGGCTAGCCCTCTCTCCTGACTCACCCGAGGTACGTGCCGAATGCAGCGAGTCAGAGAGACAGAGAGAACAAAAATTAGCAAAACAACAAGGAAGACCAAAACTGCATCATAAAAAACATTGAAAGAACACCACAATGTTTGCAAAGTTAAACTCTCAAAAGCTGGAGAAATACAGACTTAATGCTGCTTTTGGAAGCATAGTTCAGCCCCCTCACCCCTTCCCCCCACAATGTGTACTATGTGACATGATTTAATCATTTGACTGCATACTATTTTTCCCACAGGACTAACATCTTGTTTAGTGTAAATTCAGGACAGCATCTGGGAATGAAGCTGGTCTCTACATTTCCTGGGTGTGTGACTAGAAGCCCCGTTTATCACAACACAACCCAGACAGTGTGCTGAATTCAGAGCTGCCAGCTTCTTCATCAAGTTTTCTGGGGTAGCTTTCCTGAAGCATCTGAATGTTTTGCAAACATGATTATCATCACAGTGTACATTAAAGAGGAGGAGATACTATTTCCAGGGAACTGGGAACTGTTTATTATGATCTGCTGCAATTTTTTGAATACTCCATTGGCCCTGACAATTGTTCAGGATACTTTATGATTTAACTAACTGCTCCAGTAGACTTCATTTGCCATTCTGAGTGCTTGGTGCTTTTAAAAATCTGTAACCTAAATGTCTCCTACCAGGTGGCCCAAAATAAGAAACAATCAGCCAAACACAGGCTGGTAACAGGTAACAATGCAGGTAACACATCTAGTAATGACCAAGGACCCTGATGGAGGCAGAGAGGGTTTCTAGTTCTTGCAGCCTCTGTTTCTTACCTCAGCTAGCAGATTATCCCCCATTTTTCCACAGTCCTCTGCCTTAGGTTTACATGTCCCAGTTTCTGCAACTGATAAACTAGGACTTGGCTTGGTGTTTGACCCCAAGTGAGTACACCAGATGAGCTCTCTGCTGGCTGACATTAGTGAGAAGTTACGCTATTGTAGACGTGTTCAACTAATCTATTGCTGACCATCCTCAACTGAAAAATGTAGGTTAGTGCATGTCATTTTCCCCCGTGTGAATAATCTCTTACTTTGGAATATGAAACTTGTTTCATGAGCTGAAGCATAGTAAAAGTAAATGTCATTCCACATTCTCAGAGTCGATTTTCAGGCTTCTGTGTTGGCACCTTGCAGCCTTAAAATCATCTTTGCTCTCATTCATGACAAGACAAGAAAAAGCAAAGATTCTTACTCTGCAATGTAGGGACAGAGATCATCTTTTGTCATCCATGTTTGTACTGAAGACAACCTCAGTTGCACAGCTCTCAGTGTCAAGGCATATATTAGATTCAAGTACTGATACTCTGAGATGAAAAACATTCAGGATCTGCAAACTACTTCCTCCTAGTGCTGCTTTTCCCAGATTTCTGTTCTGAATCGTCATTATATGGAAATGGAGAAATCTGGGGAGAAAATTCTTGCCATTAGTACTCTTATAATTTCTGGCTTTATAACACTAGATTCCCTATGGCAAATTGCTAGTTAGTTCAAAGGACTATAATCAACTTAGAACATTGATTCGGGTATTGCACTTGCAGTCTCTCCAGATCCTCTTAATGCAGGTGGGGGTAAGATGAGCTCTTTTGACTGTTTTTCTCCAAGATTGTTTTCACATGTTCTAGATGAAAGACTTTCATAAGGCGATGGTACATTTTATATGCTAGGAATCAACTTGACAAATTGCTGATTAATGCAATACAGAGGATACAAACTTGAAAAAAACTTCTCTACAGTTTCTTACAAAGGTCTTACATGCTACTTGTAAATAAAGGAAAAGTACTTCAAACAGCAACAACATAATTAATAATTATTAACAGCAAATGTCATGTATAATGTAACCACGTTTTTTTTTACTGATGTCAGGATTAGGCCTAGAAGCATTTTTAAACTTTACAGATTGAAACCTGTATCTTCTAAATTCATCCAAGAGCAAATATCCACAATAGTACTCCAAAACTCGGGCTGTCATAAGGTCTTTTTACTGAAATTAAATTTTTGTTTATTTTGCTTGTTGCAAGTTGTATTGAAACCAGAACGACTCTGTTTGCTTTTCCCCAAGTCATAGCCAATGTGTGTATTTGCTCTTTATTCAACTGTTGCATAAACTTTGTAAAGCCAGAATTATTTTTTAACTTTCTGTGCACTCTGTCTGGAGATCAGTTATTTTATCAGTGTCAGCTACACTTCTATGCTACATTTCCGCAGCTATATATCAGATGTGGTGCTATGAAGATACCTACAAACAGCAAACCTTAGACTTGAAGCAGATCAAAATTTCAGTTCAGTTTTTACCCAGAAACTTGTCATGAATGTGTCCTGTTGGACTGGACTAGGCTCAGGAGGTCCATGGTTAGCTTCATCCCCTGACTGTGAAGGGCTACAACCTCACACAACTCTAGTCTATAACCATGCTGGTGGCTGGGTGGCCTCCTCAGGAGGCCCATTGGCATGGATGTGGCTAGCCAGGGTAAGAACAGCAAAGGCCAAAGGCACAGAAAGGGGATGTGAGAAACAGCTTGGAGAGCAAGGTTATTGTGGCATCTGCTTCCAACATTTGCTAAAGGTACTGCTATACCAAGTTGACTAGGCTGAAACTAGCTGACCTGCCTCCAAGTTCTACCACTCACCTTCTGAGCAAAACTGCAGATGTTACAGTAATCCTAGGCCATGTATAACTCTAATTTGTCTACAATGTGCTCACAAGTATTTGGATCAAAGCATAAATGTCTGGCTGTGGGCAAATGGTGAAGTACAGAGGTAATGATTGCAATGATGGTTGATGTAAGTGCTTGATACATATGACAACTGATGAAGTACGAGAGCTAGATACTGTATTGAATGCAATGTAATAGACCTGTGGAGCTTGGAGCCACAGACATTTAGCCGTACAATGTTTCATTTGGGTAACTCCTGTGAGAAATGTTTCAAGCACTGCTTGCAAATTCATCTCATAGCATTTAGGCTCAGTCCTGAAGAAAAGTTTTTATTACTTTTTTTATGACTCTGCTCAATATCAGTAGTGAACAACCAAACAGATGCTTTTAAAAGGTCTCCTTTGGAAGCATCTTATGGACTCAAGCCCAAGGAAGATTTATTTAATGTGTGTTCCTTAATGATTTTTGTGGATATTGTTTACTTTGACTCCAGCAAGAATGGAAGGATTCCCAATTAGTAAGGCATTTTCCAAGCAAAATGAAGAGGACACAAGAGCTTATGGAGATAATATTTGTTTGTCAGACGGGCAGGCATGAATGATGCAGCTGGGCTGTATTGTTCAGAAAAATCTTGGTTTTCCATTTTAGAAACTACAGTTTTTATCTGCAGTTACTCAATAGCTTGTTCTTACTGAGTCAAAGAGAATACGTAGTATAATTGCCCGGTCCTTTCACCATAGGGCAAAAGTAATGTTAATCACATTAAACCCATGCCATTCAAGTATTGAATGGTTGTCCAGAATCGTTCATAGCACAGACATAACACTCACTGCAACATTAAGCATCTAAGGATAATTGGTTTTTTGCTGTTGGACACATTAAGCAGGAAGAAAAGTGGAATACATCCAGTAAGTTGTTAGTTACAAACTGGTAAACTGGACTAGGTAAAAAGAGTAAGATGAAAATGAAGGAAAGTCTGTACTTGAGTGAATGTAGCAGTGCTTTTGGGCTCTTGTTGACCTTTGGTAAAAAATTGTTTCTGTAGGCCATAGTGGTTTTACAGAATATCCTATGCACACACTTCTCCGTGGTGACTTTAAGGCGCACTGCAATGGTCCTCGCAGAAGTGCAGAATCACTGCAGGGCTTCTGGGATGCTAATTTGAGTTTTTGACATTGGAGACACTAATCATTACTTAGAATCACTTCGAAGTCATCTTAGGTATGGATGGAAGTGAGGAATCCCAGAAAGTGATTTTTGCTCCACTGCCAAAACAAACACACCAAACCAGTGGTAAATGGATGAGGTAATTATCAGTTTCATTGACTGATTTAGCTCAGTCTACTGAAAAGTCTTCTGCAATAGAAGGATATCCATTAGGTAGGAATTAATGCCATTATGTGAGATGCATTCTGCTATCTAGAACAGTTGCAAAAGAAGTTTCTCAGACCAGAAAGGGAAGTAACTGCCACAGAGGCTGGATTTCTGAAACATTGTGTACAGAGAGGTGGTCCTTCTGGAAAATATTAGTTGCCTTTTTCTCTGTACTCATTACATCGCCCAACCTGCAAAGGCATCTGCTTGCCAGATGCTGAAGGGTATTTGCTAGGGTACTGTTTATCTGATAGTGAAAATGACACTTTATACTAAAGAGACAACATGAACAGAGATGTCTGAGAAGATTACCAAGGGTTATAAGGCGTCAAACAGAAACACACTGCTGATCTACATTTTAATCTTCACATGAAGTTAATTTCATCCACAAATTTCCAAAAGCAAAAAGTTTTTGAATGATGCAAAGCAGAAATCTTAAGTTAGGGGTCCTGGGGGGAGGTGTGTCTCAGAGTTTAGTCCAAATTATGACTAGCTGGTGCCTTGGATTGGCTATTCCAACAGCCATAGGGAAGGTTGACAACACAAGAGCTTGAAGCTGACAGTGGTGGAAACGGTCAGGGAGGCTTTGGTGTAGTTTAAACAGAGCTTCAAAACCTAATTATCACAACTTCCCGGCAAATACCTCAATGGAAGATTTTTCCATATGTAAGGTTTGAGGGTTTTTTTTGGTGTTCTCTGATGGCTAATTTAACTTAGGTGGTGTAGTGTAAGATGCCTTTCATTATACTGTGAGTGATTCAGTAATGTCACTAACACCATTTACTGCAGCGTGGCGTTTGTAAATAAAACTATGCCTTCATCCTTTCAATTTTATTTTTAGTCATTCTTCTTTTGGATTCAGAGCTCTGCCGTACATTCCTGTGAAATTACAGGCGCTACAGCTACGGGTGCTCATTTTCGTGGAGAAAACCACGGAGGGGAAAAAAGGGGCATATAGAGAAAAGCATCTGTTATACGCAGCTATCAAAGGAGGGTTTGTGTGTCAGAAAGTCTCCCTACTTTTCCTACTTTGCCCAGCTTGCCCGGGCTAGCGGCAGCCTC
>NW_009942510.1:1722-2043 GCF_000696875.1 Nestor notabilis | reverse complement strand
CAGCGGGGGCTGGCCCGTGGGGGAAAGCTGCTCCCGCAAGAGCAGGAGAAGCCGCCGAGCGGGAGCAGGAGCGCTGCTGAGGCGCTGGGTGATGGGCGCCAGTTGGACCATGGCTTCTGTTGGCCAAGGCTGAACCGGAGCTCGTGGGCACGGGGTGGTCGTGTCCATTGTGCGTCCCAGGAAGATGTGCTGTGCTGGTCAGAGCATCCCGGTCGCACCCGCCTGCTTCCACAGCCACCTCCATGGGCGCTGGGGAGGAGATGACCTCTCCACTACCAACCCACCTTGTTGCTTCAAGGCTGCCTCTCAAGCGTTGGCTAA
>NW_009942510.1:0-1665 GCF_000696875.1 Nestor notabilis | reverse complement strand
AGGCCGTGGGTATTCAAGAACTTCAGCACAAGTTAATGGAGAGCTCAAGAAAACAGGTAAGTGGCACTTGTCAATCCGGTCAGTCAAATAGCTGGTCCTTTGCTGGTGAACACGGGTAAAACACGTGGCCCTTGCTCCCGGCAGCAGCGTGTGCCGGTGTGCATCCCTCCACTCTTGTGTGCATCCCTCCACTCTTGTGTGCATCCCTCCACTCTTGTGTCCGCCTCCAGGCGCTGCCCTTCAGCATCCTCAGAGGCCACTTGCTGGTTTTTCTCCTTCGCACCTTGTTGCTGTCCATGCAGTTTATGAACCCCAACTTAATGAACACAAACAGGCATTTGGGATTCTGAGAACAACCTGAACTATCTCAGGGACTCTTAGTCAGGGACTGAGCGATAGGACAAGGGGTGATGGGTTCAAACTGAAACAGGAGAGTTAGGTTGGATATAAAGAAGCTGTTCCCTGTGAGGGTGCTGAGGCGCTGGCACAGGGTGCCCAGAGAAGCTGTGGCTGCCCCATCCCTGGCAGTGTTCAAGGCCAGGTTGGACACAAGGGCTTGGAGCAACCTGCTCTAGTGGAAGGTGTCCCTGCCCATGGCAGGGTTGGAGCTGGAGGAGCTTTAAGGTCCCTTCCAGCCCGAACCAGACTGGGATTCTATGTACAAACCCTACAAAAGACTTTTATTCCCTGCAAAACAACCAGTTGGACTCAGAGGAGGGTCTCCCCCAGGTGCATGCACTGACCACGGTGAGCCCTGCCAGTGCAGGGACTGCAGGGCAGGAGCTGCCCCTTCATTGGGATGGATGCATGCTCCAGGCAGGGTAGATGTTGGGAGGACGGTGAGCCCCAGGAGGGTGTCCCAGACCCCTCTGCAGGACCAGGGTGATCTTCCAAGGGGGTGGCAGCAGTGGCCCTGCCAGGCAGAAGGGAAACAGGCCAGTTTGGGGTGATTCCTGCCCCAGAGGGAGCTGCAGGGAGTCCCTGCTGCTGTTCCTGAGCTGATGTGTGGTGGGGGGGATCCTGCCCAGGGGTCCCAGCGCTGCTCCTGTGCTCTGATGGCTGTGGAGGCTCTGCATAGCCCCGGGTCAGTGTCTGCGAGCTCTGTGCTCCAGCCTTGCCCACCCAAAATGTGATCAGCATCAGTAATGCTTTGGGTGATGAAATCCACTCCAGCTCTGCGTAATCCCCTCGCTGCCCCCCTGCATCTCCACACTGCCCCCTCCATCCCTCAGCGGCAGCTGCGTCCTTGCACTGTCAGTCCATCCCCACACTGTCACTGTCACCTCTGCTCTCCCTCTATCTCTGCACTGTTCCTCTATCCCCATGCTGTCCCTATATCCCCACACTGTGACCTGCAGCCCCACGTCATCCTTCCATCCCATGCTATCACGTGTGTCCAGACACAGTCCCTCCATCCCCACGCTGTCCCTCCATCCCACACTGTCACCTGCAGCCACACGCTGTCATCTGTGTCTCCGTACTCTCCCTGTGTCTCCACACTGGCCCTATATTCCCATACTGTCACTCCATGCCCACTGTGTCCCTATAACCCCACACTTGTCACCTCCATCCCCACACTGTCCCTCCATCCCCACACTGTCCCTCCATCCCACACTGTCCCCTCCATCCCCCACTTGCCCCCCATCCCCACACTGTCCCCCCCCC
>NW_009942509.1:0-52474 GCF_000696875.1 Nestor notabilis | reverse complement strand
TAAATAATTCAATTTATAAAATATGTAAAATATAAACCCCAATGAAATAATAACATAAGGATGCTTCTTATTGCCATGAATCGTGAACAACATTTGCTTTACTTTGATCCTAATTCTTATCTGACGTTCTTCTTCAGCAGCTCTGTAAATGACGTAAAAATCCTTATTTCCAATTTCCAGATAGGGAAATGAAGGTTAAAAAGACACAAAATGGCATGCCAAAGCACTCGACCAATATTAACAGAGCCAAGAAATGAATTTCTGAATCCTATTCAAAGGCCTGTTTTATTAGACTATACCCAGAGTTTTTTATCCATAAAAACATCAACATCATTTTTCCTGTCAAATTCACATACTCTACATTTTTACATATATTGAAAAGTAATTTTAAATACTGAAATAAATACCGTGTAAATTCAGGGGATTGAAAAAGAAAAGAAATTAAAGGCCATATGATTTCAAATGAGGTCCCCTTAAAGCTAAAAATATACCATTAAAGCAAGACCAGTGAATTATGTGCAGTTTTTGATGGTCCCATCCAGATAGCTTGTTATGAATTACAGGATGCCCATCTCCGAGAGAGCCTTTTAGCTCTTAAGTTTTCATGATAAGGATTAAATGACCACTGCTGTTTTCACAGCTTGGATGATCTGAAACCAGATCTTATGCAGTCTTGACTCCAAACACCATTGTCTTCCTGATTTTCTAATTTCCAACATAAACCAGTTTTGCGTCCATCCTGTGAGCTCCTTAGTTCACCTGTGAACTTTAGACAAATCGCTTTCTCAAAGCACTCAGGACTGTCAGCTGGATGCTTCCCACATTGCTCGTTCTTCCTTACTGACTCTGTAGACCCTTCTTTGTTTTACTGTGGTATCTATCAATGTTTTGTAATCTGTTCATCCAGGACAGCTCAACTCAGATGGAGCATCTGTTTTTCAGCAAGGTCCTGCTTTTGTTACCCAATTTTCCAGCTGGTTTGACAGAGGCACAAGGAAGTCAAGTGACCTGCCCGGGTCAGACAGCATCGGTGGCTCGGAACAGATTGGAGCCTGCGATCCTCATGACGCCGTACCCTGTACTGGACCACGCTCCCTTTTACAAGTTGTTCTGCACTAGGGAGAAATTGTGTCCACTTTTCCTTCTTGTCTACAGTTATTATAGTAAGCCGCCTTCCTCTCTTAAGCTATTTGGATTATTATTATACACATGTATATACATATGTGTATTGCTATTATACGCATAACAATGCATTCAAGCCTAATTTTTCCAGCAGTCTGGTCTCCTGATCCTTCTCTTGAACCTGGCAAACATTTCTACATCAGGTGTTCGTATTTCCTCTACTACTTCCTTGAGGAAGAAGGAATGCAATTCATTTGCCACTTGTGCTTTGTCAAATTTTAATTGTTATTAATTTTCCACCTAACCACTTCCAGTGAGATTTCAGGCTATTTACAGCTTCATTTATCATGGGATTTCTATTCCCATCACAGAAATACAACCTACTGTTTACAGTTACTACACAAGTAAAGATGCTCGTACAGACCTGGCCTTACTACTGTACACTTTTTCACTTATAACTTAATAACTTGCAGACTATAAAAGTGAAATGCCTGTTTTAAATGCTCAAGACCAGGAGCTACAGAACTTCAAGGCTGACTGGCTTTTCTAGGACCTTGAATGATTTTCTTAGGCTTTCTAAATCTCACATTGTTTGTCAAACTATGAATTTCCTACTTCATACAAATGACTGAATGTAAACTGGTTACGGTTTGCAAAGATGGAAATTGTTAAAAAGCTATTCCACTGGGGGCATATACTTCCTAATATAGCCTCAATCTTAAATTCCAGCAGAGCCATTCTTTGCTCCAGACCCAAAAATAGGTTTAGAAAGGTACATGTGCTTTTTATCTATAACACTAATGTACTATTAGAGTACTGCCGAACAACTTCCTGCAAGCTTTACTTTCTCAAATAAACCCACTGACCCAATTCCATTTGTATTTCAAACCAAAGATTATGAGAACAAAGGGAGCCTAATATTACCATTTCAAGAGTATTTCAGAATAAAGTACATACAAAATGGGACCTTGGTTACTCATTAAGCCAAACCTTTACTAAGTCTCAAAGTAGCCTTTTGTTTCATACATGTAATTTTTCCCTTGAGAATAATTAGATGGACTATTACTAGGTAACTAAATATCTGATTTGAGGCAAGCAGGTGCAGGAGGTAGATGTCTGGCTATGATACACTGTGTCCAACATTTATTTCAGAAACAGCATACTCCACCTGAAAGTGCTGAAGATATTTCTATCAACATCAGTCTATGTCACTTCCATAATCACATTATTTTCTATATAAAGAAGCCTATTTGCTAAATCTGTATCCTCGGGTTTTTTTCTATGCCATTTGAGAATAAACATTTACATGAGTATGTCCAAAATTCATTTAAATTGCTACAAACAACCTATTCATGCTAAGCCTATTTGCTCTCCTTTTACTCCCAGCAAAATGCATATTTACATATATACCTGTAATCCATAAAATACCACAGCCAGCCTTAGTTCCTTTAGTGAATTCCAGCCAACCCCTGACCGGGTAATTTATGTCTCCTATTATCATCACTTTGACGTTTCTTGGAATCTTTTATTTATATCCCTAAAGACATTGTCATCTAGTTGCCCAGTTTATCAAGCTTACCTAAGCCCTCCAAACATGCTGCCTCTAGCAAGGAATTTTTGCCCTGTCAGGTAGATGGACGAGAATCTTAACCAAAGTCACTCATCACTAATTCTCCTGTTTCCATAAAGGTAGTTCCTGAACAATCACAATTCTCTGCAAACCTGTCAGTAACCTTCAAGAATACTTTATTCAAGAGGGACCTGCTCAGCCTTCCTTCACATTCATTGCAAGTTTGCCTGTGCCTCGGATATAGTTCTTTGTTAGTATTTACATAAACCAAAGTGGTCCTGGCATCACACTTAACTGGTTAGTGGTCATGTCAGGGCCTGAATTAGGAGCACTCAAAGGCAGGCCAAAGACCCCATACTACTTCCAAAACACAAGATCTTTATTTACCTTTGTGATTACAGAACTGTACTTTTGGGTGCACGATGCTGTCTGTACACGTCATGTTTCTACTTCGAGGGCTGCAGCATGATGCTCACAGCACAAACTGTTGAGTACTACATGAATATGCACCTGTTTTCAGACCCCTCCCATACTTTACAGATCTACTGTAAAGGTGAGGAGTCTTTGGAACTTGGGAGGAAATAGGGCAGATTGCCAGCGTTCTTCATGAGCAAGAGGTGTTCAGAGAGCACTTGCTAATTTCCATTCTTTGGGGAGAGAAAAGAAAGACAGAGCTCAATTAATAAGCATATAAAGAGGGTCATCTGTAGGTGTATAGTTATTTCTTCCCAGAAATGAGGTTATTCAGTAGCTAGACAGACATGTGAAGGCTGGTTACGATACTATAAAGGCACCAGGGCTCTTGTAGAGCTAGAATTACAGGGTTAGTGTGCAAAGAAAGTAGGCCCAGAAGGAGAAGAGGTATTTTGGAGGAAGCAAGGGTGTAAATGCTATTTTGGCTTTTGTTTTGGAATTCTTGGAATTAACGAGGAGACTAAAATGAAAAAATGCACTGGGGCAGGGGGCTTTGAATAGGAGCCAATTCAGAATGCATTTTTTATTTCACATGGCTCCAGTGGTGATCAAATACAGCAAGCTTAAGGTGTGAGTTAAAATATACTGAATAATGCCATACATGCTAAAATGCAAAGAAAAATTCATAATATGCTGTTGTTTTAAATGCCATGCAAACATTTCCAGTTTCACTTTACTTCTGCAAAATCCTTCTTTCTTGTGGCCAAACCTTTAAGATCAGAAATGTTGTGAATTAAAATATTAGCCAGAAATGTAATGCTATTCAGGGTCAAGGTACATCTGATATTTATTCAGTTGTGCACTTGGTTTCTCTGGATCACAACCAAACATCAATGACATTTAACTGTAGTTATTCAGTATCACTAGGTTAACTATAATTTCTGTAACTAACTGGTAACTAAACCTTGGTCTTTTAGTTCTTAACTCCATATTTATTAGGCCAAACTGTTATTTACAAAAATTAACTGTGACTTATGGTCTTGTTAAAAGCTTAACCATTTATTCCATCACTTCTAAACTTATGGCATTCACACCAACACTGGGAGTGCCATGCAGTCATTAGCCTCTCCAGAGCTATCATTTCACTTTCATTCTCTCTGTTCCAGGATTAGATGCAGAAGATGCTGAAAGACCCAATACATATGTAGGGGTTGGACTAGTTGATCTTTAAAAGGTCCCTTCCAACCCAAACTATTCTATGATGAGACCTCACTTGGAGTATTGCGTACAGTTCTGGTGTCCTCAACATAAAAAGGACATGGAGCTGTTGGAGCAAGTCCAGAGGAGGCCACGAGGATGATAAGAGGACTGGAGCACCTCCTGTATGAAGACAGGCTGAGAAAGTTGGGGCTGTTCAGCCTGGAGAAGAGAAGGCTGCGTGGAGACCTCACAGCAGCCTTCCAATATCTGAAGGGGGCCTACAAGGATGCTGGAGAGGGACTCTTTGTTAGGGACTGTAGTGGTAGGACAAGGGGTAATGGATTTAAACTTAAACAGGGGAAGTTCAAGTTAGATATAAGGAAGAAGTTCTTCACAGTGAGGGTGCTGAGGCACTGGAATAGGTTGCCCAAGGAAGTTGTGAATGCTCCAATCCTGGCGGTGTTCAAGGCCAGGCTGGACAGAGCCTTGGGCGACATACTTTAGTGTGTGGTGTCCCTGCTTACAGCAGGGGGTTTGGAACTAGATGATCTTAAGGTCCTTTCCAACCCTAACTATTCTATGATTCTATGATTCTCTGATATTTGCATCCAGACTTTGATGTTTGCATCAAGACTCAATAAATTAATAGCAGCAATATTAATAACACTGAGAAAATAATTCATAGCCTCACACCTTGCCTCTTACGGCTGTAAATATGCATGCACACTGAAACCCAGATCTTTCTCTTCTAAATGGTTTTATAAAGGCAACAAAGCCCAGAACTTCGAGATGGTTCGGACTGGTTTGTCTACACTGTCTGCAGCACAAACCTGTCAATTACAGCAGATGAAGATCCAGCCCAGTGTCTCCCTCTCCTAGGAAAATTTCCACTTTCCAAAGTGCACCACTATAGGCAGTTATTTCTGCGGATCCAAACCCTTCCATTCAAGATGCTCACTGACTTTATATCTCCTGCTAATGTATTCCTTGGGGAAGTTACTATCCACCAAACCCCCCATAGTTATTGTTAGGAAATCATTAACCCACAGCTCTTTTCAACTCTTGGTAATTACGATGTTGAAAAAAGGAAAAGTTTTTCCGCTAACAGTTGCAACAATGTATTTGTTTGCCACATGCGATGGAAATCTGATAGACAATATCTGTGCGCTCCATCTGTTACACTGGATTGATCCGCTGATGAGATTCTTTTTAGAAACCTGCTTACCCCTGCTGGTGCTGCAAGCTTGAAAGAGAAAAAACACTTTCTTCTCCTTGTTCTCTTGTGTGGTGGTCGACCCTGTCTTCCTCTCCATTAGAACCCATCCTGCTGCCACAGATCTCACAGGATTTATATTGTTTTGATTCCTTTCAAACACTGTCTTGTTACAAACATCTGACAACAGTCTCTTGGGCTGTCATGATTTTACAAACTGACCAGGCCTATAAGTCTCTATAAATCCCATGTGGATGCAGACCTGTGAAAACATCTTTAACTATCCATTAAAATACACAGTAGCTCTTTTATTATATAAATAGTCATGGGTGTTCTATACTTACACAGAGGAAGAAGCTGTAATTTGGGGAGGGGGGGAAGGAGGGAAGTGCTTGAAAAGTCTGCCAGAAGAGGTTGTTCTCTTAACACTCATTGCACATCAGCGAACTCATTTGCTCACTGCACCGCTTGATGAGAACACACCATGGGTGGTCGTCTTGCTCCCCACCCCCTCCATAACAGCAGTGAAAGCCACAAAATAGTGAGTCAAATTTAGGCATGACCACACATGTTGGTTTCTCGTGAAGTTGGGGAAATTGTAGCCCTGCTCTTCAAAAAACAATACCCAGACAAACAACGATGCAAGGGCATAACTATAACCGAAAAAATTGAAAACATGTTGAGTATATAATATAAAAAGGTCAGAAGATACAGTTTCAATGACATATTTTAGTACCCTGGCCTTATTGTACGTCTAAAGTTTACTATTAGAATCTGTGTGTGCACGTACATGTGTATATATGTAAGTCCATATTTGCGTACAGATAGGCAGACATCAACACTTCTTCATAACAAGTGAAAGGGAACATTAGAGTGTTTTTTATAGCACAGGCTATATCTAACTTTCCCATTTAAACAAGAGTACAAATAAATCCAATTTCTTGCACTGAAACCAACTCATCTGAATGAGTGAACTATTTTAAACCAAACAATTACTATTTGCAAGAACTGCTATGAAAATGCTCCTGCCAAATCAAACAGTTTGCTTGGAGAGTCAAAGAGGGATGGGGGAGTGGGGGGAAGAAAGAAGAAAAATGGTTAATAGTAGGGCTGTTGCTTTTCCCAAGCGCAGCAAACTGAGCCTAATTGATGCTGACGCATGACAGACTCGTGTGTACAGTATTGCCCGGGCTCTGACTGAAGCTGATGACAGAGGGTAAATGGTGCATGGCAGCTGGTCTTGCCCTGGCCTGGCATGGCAACGTACGCACACATTGCCTGTCAGGAGATATCATGAGGGCTAATGAAGGGCAGCCCACGATTTTAAAATTCTTCTCACTGAATTTTGGATTAGATTTAACACCATGAAGCCTTCTCAACCTCGTGGTGATTGGTTAAGGATATGTGACACTTATTTAAAAATTAATATGTTCTAATCAATTTAAAGTTGGAAAACTAAAAGCCAGTACAGCTCTGTGAGAGAAAGAAAAAGTGTGCGTGAGTGTGTGCAAGATGGAAAGACATGGCAAAGAAAGAAACAGAAAGAGGAAAGAAATACAGGCATTTTTTTCAGCTACTAACAACAGAAAGTGGTGACATGGTAGTATCACCAATTTATCTGACTGCATTTCAGTACTCTTTTATAGCTCTTTTTATAACAAAAAGTTGTGCATTTCTGAAAGGTTTACTTAAACATCAAATGCTTTCTCTTTTCCTAAATCTAGCCCACTGCCTGTGATTGCAGCTGAGTAATTACATTGGTACTCGAAGATGAGAGAAATTCTGCTCCCCCTGTTCTTGGGCATAAAGAATTTAATGTAGGAAACCAGAATTAGGATAAAAGAGACCATCTTAGAAATCCACCTGATTACCAACTTCGAATCACAAGTAACAGCTTGGTTGGACCCTGAGTTCTCAGAATTCTTTGGTGGTTTCACATTCCTTCATGTTATTCTGCATGGTAATATATGGTAGAGATACTTCTGGTTTAGCTCTTTCTGAAATATTCTGCTCATAGACAAATGGAAAATACACATGCAAAAGAGCGTTGAGACTTTCCAGGGTATTTCACTGACCAGTGCAGAACCATTTCTTGCCACAAACCCCTAAAGGCTTTATCTCGGTTTCAAAAAAATCCCTGGCATTTTCACCATTGACTTCAGGATTTCAATAGTTATTTTACATGCCAGTAAAAAGAAAGTGCTTGGTTCTCATCTAACCTGGAACAGCTTATGCCCTGCCAGTCACTATTAGCTGATGTGGAATGGTCTCTGAGTTTATCAGAGATAAAGGATTTCTGTCCTGGGGAAACTGACCATCTTTTCTGCCTTTGTAGGCCAAAAAGAGAAACTGACAATTGAAGAAGGATGTTCTAATGTTGTCTCTCCTTGCTACTTCTTTAGGTCTTGCAACTTACGTCTTCTTTTCCACCTCATTATTATGCAGAGTAAAGTGGAAAAACCCCACCACCTGAACTACTAAACTTAAGGGTAAAAAAAGGCATTAGAAAAAGCAAACAACTTCCTCATTCAAAACCCACAAGCTGCCGTTTATTTGATAAATAAAAATAAGTTACTTTTTGGTTTATCAGCTGATCTAGGAAAAAGTTAACCTAACTTTGGCAAATACAATAGATCATAAAGAAGTATCACACTCTGAGAAACATGCACAACAAGCTTACTACAGCTTTGGTCCTCAGAGCAAAGTCATTTGTTCATTGAAGATGTGTGTATTAAAGAGACACTCCAGAAAGCTGAAACAATAGCAGAAGCCACAAAATGAAGCACCTTGTTCTCACTCTGACGCACCCTTATAGCAATACAGCTTCACTTCCCAGAAGTGCCTCCAGAGAGAATGCCACCTTTGTGCGAAGTAACATTGGAGAGAAAAGGAACATTTTAAATCAGATTGGCTGTCAAATTTGGGGAAAAAAATGGGTGGTGAAATAAAGAGGCATTACTCATTCCTCTAAAGCTAAATTATCACATCATTAGGTTATCATGGTTATAAGCAAATTGCTTCTACTGCATGTAAGAAATGTTGTGCTCATAAAAGGCAGCAAAACATTTCCATTTGGTTAATAACTGTTTAATAATGATTCACATCAGTTGAGCGGTCTTGTCTATTTGATGACTCAGAACCCATTTCTTCCAGTGTAAACTGTTCAAATAACACCGTAACTGGTGGCATACACCATACAGATGTAATTTTTGTTCTCTCCTGTGTAACTTGGGTTTTAACCTGCAGAGTTTGATAAAAAATTTGTATCAGTCAGTTTCTTTTACTCAGTTTCACCTGCTACTTCTTCCATTACAGAACGTATATGACAGGACTTCATCCCACATTTGTAGACAAACATTACTGTGCAGGATTATACAACATGTTACATTTTCTACTGCCAATACTGTGAAGTCATGAAACTATTAATTTCTATGTTTTGAAAGTCTTTGTTTCTGTAATCTCAAAAAAACTCTTAAAAGATATGACCTCTGTCTAGTTTTAAATGACAAAGTGTTTTTGTTTGCTTGGGTTTTTTTTTTACTTGAAAGAGATGAACACCTGGTGCCTGTATAAACGCAGGGAAACTGTATAAAATCACTTGATGAGTTTTGAAAGATCTGCTTTTATGGCCAAATACGTAATTTAACTTAGTAAGAAAAGGCTGTTGTCTCCTACCAGCCTTGTACTATCCAAATTCATAGAGTACTGCATGATTTTGCAGGTCTGGTGGAGGAAATATCTGTTCTCAAAGGGGAGTGTAATTAATCTGAGTGTTTGACACCTGATTCTGGCCTTCAAGATGGAGTTCAAGTAGTTTGTGCTCAAGGGACTGCTGATTATAAAGCTTCAAAATATGAGCATCCGTACCAGATTTGAGGATACAGCAGCCTGGTATCAAAAAACAATTTTGTAACAAAATACTATTTACAAGCAGTATTTGTAAAGCTAGATGTAAATAACGTGTGAAAAGGGTAAAACCTGATTTAAAATTATACACCTGGATATATTTATCTATATGCACACAGGCAGAAAGATCTACACTTAGAATTGTGTGTATAGATGTGTGTGCATTTGTGCACGTGTATAAACACATGTGACCTGTGTTCCCCGTGTTTTCCGTGCAACCAGAAAAACTGGTTCTGAGAAAATTTTGATCATGTTTTCATCAAAAGAAACTCTGTACTAACTGTTGTATCTTGGATTTTATAGGAGCATTGGATTTTGCCGCTTCATTGTTTGTTTTTACTTTAGAAAAAATAGTGCTTTTCTCTTAGGATCTCTCCTACAGACATTTTAAACTGGTCAATTCCAAGGAAATAAAAGGGATTTCTGTGTGCATCAGGATTGTTGGATCAAGTTCTTTATGCTAAGAGCTAATTGCACTGGGTTTCTAAAAACTTACACATTTACACTGTGCTTGTGTGCATGTATATGCGTGTGCATAAACTATTTAAGTGCAAATTGGCAGAATGTCAGTAAATTACCGCTGGAGCTGCAAAGCATTTACATACCTTAGGCATGAGCAACCAATTGGAACTTGTAATCTTTTAACAAGTTACTGCTCAGTGACATAATAACGAATAAAATGAAGAGTAATGAAGTTGACCATAAAGCTTAGCAAATAAACATTGTACACAAATATAACAATTCGTGACTTGCTCAGCACACAAAATCTACTCATGGTTTGCTGCTGGTTACCGGATGCTTGTGCCAAAAGACAGTGACATCCTCCTAGCAATGCTTTTAGTGTTACCATTGTTGGTCTATTTGCTGCCCTCACCAATGCTGGGATCCACCCTCACTATAACCTGTTCACCTGCAGATAGCCTTCTCTCTTAGTATTGTTCCAAGGAAGTTTTTAGAAGCTTTCCTGTCTCAATGCTCCTGTCAAGGAAGTTGTAGAAATCACCCCCAGGATTACTGACAGAAACTTTTATTTGTTTGAAATCTGAATGTGTGGTCTGGTTTATCAGCACTGACAGGACAAGGTCATAGACCATACGTTATTGTTATTCTCACACCTACCAAGAGTCCATGATTAAGTCACCTAAAATAAAATTCCACTTCCGTCAAAAGACATGGCAAATCACTCATAATAGCTGCAAAGATGACTGACCACTCTGTCTTTTGCGGGTAGGAAAAAAGTATGTCTGATCAGGTAATACACTTGGAATATCTCTTCTAATTCTGACTGACACACCCAAAATTCATCTCATTTCTATATGCAGAACAAGTCTAAAAGGTATCAAATCCAATTCGGTTGAAGATGAACTTGGTTCAGTCATTTGTTATAATCCAGGTAACTAAAAATGCAGGCGGGGATCTACAGAATAAGCAGTAGGATTCTGCATTAGTCCCCTATGAGACAATAGCAGAACCAAAGAAAGGCAATAATGGCCACAAGTCACTGCTGACTGATAGGTCTTTTGAGGCAGAAATCCACTTCCAATTGAAATGACGTCCCTATCAGAAAAATGACCACCAAAATTCCTTCCAGCTGACAGGCATGCTAGTAGTTGAGGCAGAATGGCTCAGGATATAATGAACATTAACAAGGAGAGCATCAGAGGCTGTTCTTGCAGGATGGGCTATTGCACCATGGTGGAGCCTTAAGGGAAGCTCGAATTGCTGCTGTCTTTGTTGTCTTTTCTCTGCAAAAAGAAAACTGCCTTTTTAAGATACAAATAAGGATTTTAAACAGTATTATATTAAAAGCTCCAGGGACAGTAACTAAAAAGCAAACATTTACTTTTTACTTATTCCTACAATGAAATAGCATGGTAACATGACATTACCGCTCCAAGGTAAATATTTACTTGTTAGTATTGGGCTCCGCATAAAAATATACCTACTTTCCCCACCCAAGATGACCTGCATT
The DNA here is from genome assembly GCF_000696875.1 of Nestor notabilis. Taxonomy (NCBI): domain Eukaryota; kingdom Metazoa; phylum Chordata; class Aves; order Psittaciformes; family Psittacidae; genus Nestor; species Nestor notabilis. The sequence goes on along the minus strand of NW_009942509.1, from coordinate 41,077 downwards.
TTCTATTACCAAGACCAAAACAACCACCCACCCCACAATTCCCAGTTTAGTACGTTGCATATACTGCTTGACCTATACTGAGATGCTTAAACATACAGAGTGATATTTGGGGCTCCGAGTACGTGACTCTCAAGTCACACACGTTGAGTAATGAACTGAGAATGTACCGCGACAAAAGTGAAGGAGGCCGTTTCCATTTCCCCTTTCAACCCCCATATGCAGCCCAAAGGAGCTTTACCCGTTAAGAAACCACAGCTGAACAAGGGCTGCATCTCTCCAGTGCACTAGACCACCACAAAAAGGGCTACCAGCTTTTTCCCTATCAGCTTTTGCTATTACATATTTGGCACCTGTCACTTCAGGAATTAACAATATGATGATTATCCAGGCTAAAAGGAGATCAAGCAGTGTAGGCAAATTTTATGTAATTACTTATATGTGTGGCAAGTTCCTTTGTACTATTTTGGGAAGGATTCTGGAAATTCGCACACCCAGGCTGAGTTATGTTTGTTCTTCTGCCCCATGAAAATGAGAAATACTAGGTTTAATGACTAAAACTTCCTAGATAAAAAAAAATTGTACCTATATACCTCCCCTTCAAATAGCATTTTGTTCCAGCCTTCTCTTTAGCATTTTATTTACTAATAAACCCACCTTTTGAAAGCAAATACCACACATGTGCTCCTGACACCAGCTCTCAACATACTCAGAGCCTTCCATATTTATAAAATGCATATGCTGCTGCTGCTGCTGATTCAGCTGAAAGGAGTGTTGGGAGACCTACCTGCTCTCTGGGTAGGCAGCACTGGATGTAGCCCATTGGCTAGGGCATGTCAGTCTGCTCACACACATCCTTCCTCATGGAGGGAAGCCTTTGCTTATGCAGTGCTATGGATAATGTGGTTTTCAAAGTTTGAAGGTTATTTTTTTTAGTGCTCTAATTTACAAATACAAATTTAAATTGTATCTATAGCACAGTACTCCAAATATTGTGAAGTTCTTTATGCTAAGCTACGTTAACAGCCAACTAAGAAATTTACTGAGAGTTTTAGGGTTTTCTAGCTTTTAATTTTGAAGTAATTTCATCTTTGGCTAAAACACACTAGACATAGAAGCAAACCAAAGAGTTTCTTTTCGGTACTCAGATATGTTAGCTTGAGCTACTGTGCTCTTATTTTCATATGGAGCAAGAGGCATAGAAAGAGAATTTATATCCAACAGAATCATAGAATGGTTTGGCTTGGAAAGGACCTTAAAGCTCATCTAGTTCCAGCCCCCCTGCCATGGGCAGGGACACCTTCCATTAGACCAGGTTGCTCCAAGCCCCTGTGTCCAACCCGGCCTTGAACACTGCCAGGGATGGGGCAGCCGCAGCTTCTCTGGGCACCCTGTGCCAGCGCCTCAGCACCCTCAAAGGGAAGAGCTTCTTCCTAATGTCTAATCCCAATCTCTCCTCTGTCAGGTTAAACCCACTCCCCCTTGTCCTGTCCCTACAGGCCCTTGTCAAAACCCATCTCCAGATTTCTTGTTGGACCCTTTAGGCACTGGAAGCTGCTCTAAGGTTTGCCAGAACCTTCTCTTCTCCAGGCTGAACCAGCCCAGCTCTCTCAGCCTGTCTCCAAAGGAGAGGTGCTCCAGCCCTCTGATCATCTTCATGGCCCTCTTCTGGACCTGAATATCTCGAGAACAGGTCTACCCAGCAATGACTGAAGTGATTTAAGATACTGCTATCAGGCTCCTGCCCTTCTTTCCCCACCATGTATTTTGCTGAGGCTCCCACTTTCCTGATGGAGGTACCATCATTATGACAGCAGAGCTGGCAAAACATGTGTGAGCATTCCTTACCTGCTACAGGTAGGAATCAGACAAGTGGTCTGACACACGGCTCACTTGGCACAGACATTTTTGGAAGCATTCACAGTTTCTTTCCCATGGACATTAACCTCCAACTAGTGTACAGTGAATTTTTTTCTGCCAGATCTAACTAAAATGGCTGAATCCAAGGTCTTATCTTAAACTCTGTAATCTGTCATCTGATCTGACTGAGATCATGAAGATGCATTACCTCTGGGAAGCCAAACTTATTCACTGTACCAGCAGCAAGACTACATATGAGGTCTACAGCTACCACAGAGCCCTGTAGCAATTTGGGATAACAAAGGTTAAGGTCAAACCAGAATGAAATAGTTCAGTATGGTTTGGGAACACTGAAAAGCTTCATTTTAAGACTTCCAAATGAAACAAAACATTCCAGTGTTTCCAAGCCAAAACTCTGCAGAGTTCAGTGGGGGGGAAAGGATATCTTAACTTTCCACTCTGATTTAAAATAAAAGGGAAGAAATGGTGACATTACCCACCATACATTTAGAAGAAACTAGAAACTGAAGTGATGCAACTCTTGCTTTACAAATATACTTCCAAAGTGATCATTCCTACGGCCAGCTCCACCAGACCATTAGTGCTGTACTACCATCCTGGCTTCCTTCCCTTCTGACAGCCAAATTACTGCCTCATCTCTTTTTAATGCCCTTTGAGTGCTCAAGACCTCAGAGTAAGTACCAGAAATAAGCAAAAAGGTATAAAAGGAAAAATGGAATGACTAATCATCAGTGTCAGGCAAAGTAGGAAAAACAAAGAGCAAGCAATATTTGGTTAAATGAGAACACTTTAACCTCCTCAGGTCAGATTAAGAAACATAACATTAATGAAAAAGAAATAAGTAAATACTTTTTTACTCAGTTTTCCCGACATCAACACAATTTAGCTCTCAGGAAGCATTATGATGCAAAACTATTTTCCAGCTGTAACACTGGTAAACTTATTTCTTCTTCCAGTGTGCAAAACACTAGTTTCTAGGAACATGGCCTTTATATTTTGGAATTTTAGCTGGCAGCTAAAATACTTAAAGTAATAAACAGTTGAATGAATTAAAAGTCAAGTGATACCAAGAAAAATGGAGGGGAAAGACATTCATTTATAAAGTCCTATAATCAAGATAGTGAAGCTTGGTGCAGCAGAAAGATTTCCCTGAATAAATTCATTGTATTTTTAAACAGAGAAATTTCAGAGAACATAGTAGTTAGTAAATATTTAAAATCTTTGCGGTAAAGGCTTAAACCTCAAAATAACAAGGAAATGACAACTGTTTATTTTTCTCCACATAAAACTGAAAGTTGTTGTAAGGTCATTATAATGTAAGCCTGTTTTCTCTTTAAGAAGTAAATAATTACACCACTGATTTGAGTAGACCTGCCAGTAAGTCTACATGTGGTTAAGTCAGATAGACCGATGCTCTAAAATTGGCAAGTAGCTAGCTCCCACAAGCTATTAAGCAACTCTGAGGTCTAGGTAGCTCACAGCCCTTTTATCATATGTCTCTCAACAGAAAAAAGAACCCCCCCCCCCCCTCCCCCCTCCATTTAGACTACACTTGTGCAACCTTTGAACACAATTCTGCATATTCCATGATAACACAGAAGCAGAATTTGATGCAGTGTTCACTCTCTGCCTCAATATTTAGCAGCAACATCTAAGCTTTCTTCATAAACATGTTTCTAACTCATGTGGTCACAAGGAAGATCTTCACAGACATGAAATGAAAACAATTTGTCATGACGTGACTATGTTCTTGAATTTGCGAACAGCCTGAAATAATGACTGTGATGTCACTGCAATGAAGATTGCATCAAATTAATGATGGTAATCAGAGCAATGGGTGCTGGCTGTTTAACCACAACTGTTAACCATTGCTGTGTTGAAGATTTCAGCACTACCAGCATGTGTTTAATCCCATATCTTCAGGTACTAAAACCTCAGCTGATGGGAACTGTCAATATATCAAACTTTGCTGATGGAAGTTCTGTAACACAAGCTATGCAGCAAACAGGGAGCTGAAGCTGGGCAGCTGCAGCAACCTATACATAAAGATCACACAGCAGTAAATGTTCTATGCAAATAATACTTTCTGATATTTAATTGAGTAAACCTCTTAATTTATTGATTTGAATAAATCTGCTACATCACAGTACCATGGGAGCTCAGGGGACACCACCACAGATTCTAATCCAGCCCATTACAAGATACATGCAATTTCGCCTGTGCCCAGTTCTCACCATTTCTACATCTGGGCTTCCAATGAAGGCAAAGAGAGCTCTGCGTGGGGGATGGCAACAGAATATAAGTCACATCACCATTTGTGGCATGAATGTTAGTATAACAATCTACATTTTCTTCCCAAAGATAAAAATCAATCCAGGTATGAAGTTGCAATCCAGATTAAAACCAAAACAAAACTAGCTAAACCATCACATCATGGGTTCTGACTTGGACCTGTGGGAGGGTTAAATGCTTCAAAGCCCTTTCTCCAATTCTGCCAGCATATAGAAACAAAATACCTGTGTCATGCTGGTGACAGGGCTGCCATTGTATCAGCTCCAAGACACACTGAAGCTCCTACTCTAAGGATTGTATGGAATAGCACAAACAGGAGGGAGCTAAGCAAATGACAAAGAAATAAAGGGCGTAAGGAACGCCGTAGACAAACTTAACAACAGACCTCCTTGGTACAGCTTGCTGGCTGTAGAAGGCCAAGAAGCTCCATACAGAAACATCAGCACACTGGCAGATAAAGCAGCTAGATGATTATAGCATCCTTTAACAGAGTATTAAGCAGTTCCCCTTCCTATTGAACTATATCCTTCTCCTTTCATGTAACAGAAAACAAACAGATGAACAAACAAGCACCCAGATACCATATGTTTCTCAGACTAAAGATTTCCCTGAGCTAGAGTCTAAAGGGAAATGCAATACATGGAGGGTTGGCAGTAAGTCTCAAATTCAAGTCTTGCTTATTCATGAAGTCACAAAATACTAACCTCTGCTAGGTCTCCATTTTGTGGTACAATCTAATTTCTACTGGTTAAGAAAAACAAAGTTACAATGACAACTGACAGTGACCTCTGGTTAGCAATCACAACACTGAGGAATGGAGAAGCTGTAGGAAGTGAACTACTTTCCCTTCTAGAGCACAATAAAGTGTTTTCCCAGGGCAGAATATGAAAAATTAACTATTGCTGCATGAATGCTAGTCATAAAGAATGAGGCTTTCGATCTTCCAATTGATCAATTTTTTTTCAGCAATAAAAGTATTAAAAGAATAAAGAAGGGAAAGACGATCAAACAACTAGAGATGATATCAAGTCCATTTAAAGATCAGCACCAGAGGAAGATGAACCAATATTTTGGAAGAAGACTAAAATAAGCAGAAGGGGAGCTTCAAAAATTCCTTTGCCTTCAAGTCTAGTAGCATTTTGATGCTTTTAATGGAAATTGTTTTTTCTTCTCTACAGTTTTCCTATAATTCTGATAAATAGCAAAGTTATAAATATATGCTTTAAAATTTCAGCTTTCTAGCAATGAGATGACAAAGCATCTGAAAGGATCAATAAAAATACTTTCTGAATAACCATATCAAACTTAGGATTTTTTTCTTCCCCCTTTTTCATGTCGTAAATTTGCCATGTAATGACAAATTTGGGCATAAATCCTATAAAATCAGATAAATGAAATCAGTAGAACTATTCACAGTAGTAAAGCTATACAGATGTCTACATATTTGCAGGTGTCTTAGATAATAAGCTTTCAGAGCAGGAACTACATATCTGTGATTAGTTCGCTAGTACATTTTAGGATGCTTGAAATATAGGTAATAAAGTGTTAACTCTGTGGTGTATTTCTGTTTGGCTCATCATAATTAAATGCAGCATAAGTCTTCTACACTGTATTTTCTTTGTGCATTTTCCATACACACACATAAACACATATATAAATATTTATACATTATATATAGACACAAACAATTATCTTCATGCAGGTTACATTCAACCAATAATATATACTGGTCAACAACAAGCAAGCACTCTTATGCTAAGAAGTGTTTAGTTGCAAAAATGTTAATGAAATCCACAGAAACACTTAGGAACCAGTTTTTTAATCTCATTACCATATCAAGGAGCTCCCTGTTAATCACTGTCCAAATTCATTTGGATTTATTGTATCACAGTTATGCTTACAATTAAATGCCACAAGGTCCCAGTCAGATTAAACAAATGATTTTTCGTGTAGTCCTTACAGGACTAGTAGTGACAAATCACATGGAAGTAAAATATATCATAATTAATTAGCAGAGGCCCATAGATAACCTCTCCCACAAATCTCCATGGGCAATATTAATAGGTTTCAATATTTAAATATAAAACCCTACGAAATTGCTTAAAAATTCAAGAAATTCTTGCACTGGTTATAGGTAACAAATATGTCAGTCATGTAATTTTTTATTACATAATTATTTCTTTAGGGATGTTAGAAACGAGTAATTATTTTCTTAAAAATGAGTTGGCAGCAACTATTTTAAGCATGCCATTGTGACTGAAATATTATCAAATAATTGTTGTATTACTAACAACTGACTTACAGAAAAGAAACATTTCCTTATCAAAGCACATAACATCTCGCCATTGTGAAAAAATTTAATCTTCTCTACAGAAGCTTCAGTAAGCTAGTAGGAATTACAGGAAGATAACGGGTCTTAATATTAAACATGAACGCCAGTGTGAAGAAAAGAGTTTGGCTTCTGTAGTTTGAGTTCCAACAGTATATGTTAGCTGTTCATTCCTCTCCTATGTGTTAAGGAAAGTAGGAGATGACAGTATTTCAGAGATGTGTCAGGAAAACCTTCCTCTGCAGGAAGAAATATTTTGTCAAATACTATGAACTGTTCATGGTAATCTCTCTGCTTAAGAAATAGAAAATTCTACCTGAATCAGTTCAACACAATGTGTTCCTAGAATGGGCAGGCTGGAACATATAAAAACTGCCAAACAAAAAGCCCTCATTTATTTTCAGAATTGAGCTTTCATCTCAGTAATTTAAATTTGTTTATCAAGTAAAAACCTGGTGCTCCTTCATAAAATCTTCAGTAAACCGTATTTTGTCTGCCTTCAGTCTCTTCAAAACATCAAAATGTTTAATTTCTCATTCGTTCCTTGCTAATGTTCACTTAGGGGGATATTCAAAAATGTCTGTGCTTGTCCAGGAAGACTGGTCTCCTGACACCGGAGAAGAAGGAACCTAACTTAAAATAAATGTTTAATGATCAAATTATTGAACTGAATTTAGCCTTGACACGTCTGTAATGTTAAAAGAAAGTCTTCAAGTTAAATAGGAAATTGTACAAAACATCCAAGTTTCAAGTTGGGTTAATATTTTTTAAGGCACTATATGTGGAAGAATAGTCAAAACCACTCTGCATTGATGGAAGCTGATCATTAGCTGAGCAACTCTGCACTTTATCTTCTGATCAAGAATCAGAGACAACAAATGAGTTGGGGATAGCTCACAAAGTACTTTAAATGTTGTTTCCGATAATCTAGAAAATGGGAAGCTGATTCTGCCAGTGCAGGATAAAACAAAAGAGAGGGAATGCAAAGAGACAGCAAACTTGGAAAATATTTGAGGCAGCATTCAGAATGGGAAAAACTATGATAAAACAAGAGAAGTTTTTGTTAATAAATGAAAAGATTTGCAGATGTGTGGATAGTCAGGGAACACTACATCTTAGGAGTGCCATATAAGTCAAACTTGCAAGCTTAAGATGTAAGGTAGATATTAGGACCTACAGAGATCAGAACTGAAAATGATATCTGTTACTGAAGGGCTAGAAGCAGTTGGCGGAAACACTTGTGACCAAATGATTTGAAGAATTTTAAGCTTCAATGAGGAATTGTCATGGGAAAATTCTGCAAAAAATCCAATAATGATTGTTAATCATAACGTTATGTTAATCATGCCTAAAAAATTGCCATGATAAAAGCAAGCCCATCAATAGAGTTGCCAATTACCACTATTAACCCTTACAGAATTGATATATTTTTTAATTTCTGACTACAAGCTGTGACATTGGGATGTCTTTTTCATAGTCCATTATCCATTGTTTCTCTTAATTCTAATAGCTTTTCTTTCATAGAAATCTGAGTGTTCAAGATACACAATTTTGTTTATGAAGGTAAAAAAAAATAATGTACTTTTAAACTTACTTGAAACCTCATGAATAAATAAATACATAATTGTTAAAACCAAGTAGCATCTAATCAGTTGCCTTTCACATCATAGCACTGACCCTAATCTCTGGGGCGTAAACAAACATGCATATTTTGTGCAAACTTTAATCATAAAAAAGAATGGAATATATTCCAACATAAATATTTTAGCAAATAGCCATGTGAAGGAGCATGAATGTTTAATTTAGACATCACCTCTGTCACTAGCTGTTAGACATCATACCAGTGTTTCTTCACTGGGAATTCCAAAATATAACCAAGATTCCAGTGCTCAACCGAAAACGATATTTCTCCTTACCCACATAATACCCATCTACCTCTAGGAACACTTAAATATTTTAATATTTGGCAAAATCCTTCTCCAATATGATCATGCTGTATTTGGTCATTCCGCGTCTTTACTAATACTTCCTTACAAAATTTGAATAACCTTCCATTGACTTGCTCATGTAGAAGAAAGGATCCAGGATAAGGGCCAGACTGAGGCAGCTTGACTTAAGTACCATCTTCTTCCACCTATTTCTTCCAGAGCTCCAAAGTTATTGCTAGAGTAAGTTCCTCAACTAGAACATATCACTGTGGTCAGTTTAAGAACCTTCTGTTATACTGAACATTCTTTCATCTATTCAAAAGCTTAGCATGTGAGACAGGAATATATGTGTATTTAACATTGGCTTTCGAAGACTGGAGACATAGGTTTAAATGAAACAAGCCAGGTAAAGAAAAATGTATGGTTTCCTTATGCTTTGTCATTCAAAACAGTGATCCCCCCACAACTGCTTAAAAGTGTCTCGACTACACAACCAAGCAATGACCCTTAACTGTACTTGAACTATAGTCTCCTGTTTGGGAATATGAAGCAGTTGCATGTCTGGAGGCACGTGGGTACACAATACATACAATAAACATGTCTAAGTGCAATGAAAAGTTATGTTCAGCAACTGAGTTCATTTCTTTGTCTACAAAAATGCTGTTTCATGAACACTAGATATCTCTACTTAAATAGCACCCTAACATTAAAGTTTTGCTCTTCAATCCCTGTACACATTAAGTCTATAAAAAGGAATAAAAATATAAATCATCATCATTTTGAAAACACTGCAGCATTTCCATGAAACCAGAACTCAAAGGCTTCTAATGTGACAGTTTATCTTTAAGCTTACAATGGCATGACTGAGAGGAGCAACAACAGCACATACTCTCTTGCGGTTGTTTTGCAAGTGACCTCATATTTTTCTTCACTGGAGGTTGGTACAGAATTGGCACCTTTTAGAACATGCTGCCCAGGACTTGATGGAGTAACAGAATGTGAAAGCAACTCAACAAAAGCTTCAACTGTGGCATTTTACAGTGTCCTTGCTCTCCTTTTCTCCGCCTACTCCCTCTCTTCTGACATGCTCTGACAAGTAAGCCTGGCAAGATGGGATCTACGTCCATGGCTTTCTAATCACGTTTTATTGGCTGGATGCTTAGGTTAAACAGTATGTGTTTATAGACTTCACCTCAACTTTCTCAGCGTCTCAGTATGGGAATGTTCTTAGAGGAAGGCGTGTTCGTAAGAACAAGTAATTGGAACTAGCTGTGTGTTTCTAATGAGAGAATTAATGTATTACTACATTATAAAAAATGGATAGTAGAAGGGATTTCAATAGCAAGAAACAGTGCAATCAAACATGTCTAGTTCAGAAGCAGCCACAGAACATCTAACCTATAAGCTAACATATACCACAAACAGAAGCTCCTCCCTGTATCCCTCAAAAAACTTAAAATAAAATCAACCCTTAAAGATTAAAAGCCACAATTACAGTGTTTGAGAGGAAGAGCACAAGAACGATCAAGGACATTGTCAATGTTCTAAGCCCTTGAGAACTTGGGTGACTTTTTTAACCGTAAGTCACATGTGATCCCAGAAAAGAGACCATGTGCCATACTAAGAAGGAAAGCTAAAAAGAACCAAGTCTACTTCCTACAAATCTGGCTTGGGAGAAAAAAAAATCCCTCAAAACTAAGAACCTGGTGATTTCCTTAACACTGACAATGTACGTATGCTGCACTGAGGTTTTAATGGTTGTAACAGTGCCTGCTCTTACCTTATGTCTAGCTATAGCCAACTTCAGAAGACAGTGAAAAATACTCCATGCTTTTGTGGTTTATGGAAAATCTTGTTCTTTCTCACTCACATTTTGATACTTTTGGGATTTATGAGAAATTACATCAATTTTTGAAGTGATCAAAATAAACTTAGAATTAGTCTGGAGGGAAAAATGTTCAATGTCCGTTATTTCTTCCAGTTATTGCATATTACAGCAATACTTGGACATACAAGTGAGATCTACACCACTTTATGCTACGAGCTGTTATGTACTTTTCTTTGACAGTCTACTGCTACAAAGAATTCACAGTACATTTACAGTACAGTATACATACAGTATATAGAGGTAAAGGATGAAGACAGCAGTGGTTTAATCCACATGTACAATTAAGGAAATATGGAAGAGAGATTTAGGACAAGATTATTTGTTTAAAAAAGGTTTAAACAACTGTGAAAGACCTAAGTGATTTAAGCAAGGTCAGATAGAATGTATGTGACAGAAAAAAGGACCAAACTCAGATGTCCTGAGGCCTAGTCCAGTGTCTTAGTTGCATGATTTTTTTCCTTGTTTTCCCTTTTCCTATTCTTTCCTTAATCTGAACACAACTCAAAGACAGGCTCACATCCTTCCTTACCATTTAAGAATCTGTGACTGGAAACATCTTAAGCAAGGTGTCTCCAGGTTAATCCACTAACATCAGTTGTTTGAAACACTCAACACACTAGCTATGATCAACCAAACCAATTTACATACTAAATCAGCCAAAATTTAGTGTGGATAAATTAAGATAATTTTTGTATGTAAATTAACACTCCAGCTAAAACCTCAGAAGGCCAATGGCCTCACACTGCCAATTTGGTCTTCCCTGATGATTAAGAGAAAAACTCATATTTTTCATTACAAAATTCAGTGTGCCCATATCACAACTTTCCATCCAAATCTTGATCCCATTACCACCCAAAAATACTACATGTGTATGTTCTCATGTAAAAACTAAAGGAAAATGTGGTTTCACAAGGGATGATCTTTCTAATTACCACAAAGGAATCTTTCAGCATCATCATGAGCCTTAATAGACATCTATATAGCTCACTGTAGTACTCTGCAACTTCCACCAACGGCTAGAGTGCAAGATAAGCTTCAACAACTCATATGCTCTGTAGTAGTTACATTTGATATGTAAACTTGACAATATGGCTGTAACTGTATCAAGTTACATCACAAGATGATAAAAGTTCATGATTTAATTCCAAACAAGATTTTCTGAGTTCAGCAGCATTTTTTTCTGATTAGTGATAGTACAAATTGAAGTCAGATTCTGAAGCTTTAATTCAATTAACTGCTAACTTGTACATCTTTAGAACTAAGGTTCTTCAGAGTCTAAAAATATAACATTTAAAACCTGCTTTGAAGGTATGCAAAACTGCATATTAATGTATTAATGTTCGCTAAGAGACTGCGATCCAGCTGTACTAGGCGCTGCACAAACACACTGAATTCCCACCTCCTCACCATTTCCAAACCACTAGCTAACAAACTTAAAGTAGTGTTTCACAGAAGAAATGTCATTGCTAGAACATTTTTAAAAGAAGCAAAGAAGGGAAATATCTTTTTGTCAGAAAGCGAAGGATCAGTTAAGAAGTACATGGATGTGCTGAGCAAAAGGATTTTTCCAGAAACAATCTGTTTCAAACTCTGTCATGTTAAGTCTTAATTAAGATTACACTCTGGAAAACAGAACAAATGAAACCTTGATTTCTGCTGCTGGCCTTCACACCTACAACTAAACTGATGGTATGTTTACACCTCAAACATTAAAATAATTCGTTTAAAATGGACAGTGGCAGACAGATTGGCACTCCAAGCAAAAAAAGGTAATTTGTTACCAAGTGGATGAATAAAAGGCACCGGACATGGTCCTGCAGTAACTATTTTTCATAGTGAAATTACAAAGGTATTACTATGTAAGTTATAATATTTAGGAAGAAGACAGTTGTATATAAATAAAATTATTTATTATCTAGCAATATTAATCGATCCCATTGTTACTAATATTTCTTATTTTAAGAGAAAACTTGCAAAGTTAAATTCTCATAAATAGACTATGAAGCAATAAATTAATCAAATGCAATCATACATTCGTCTTGTCTTTGTAAATTAAAATTCTGACAGGCAGAACTTTAGGAGAAGCTAAAACAATTTCTGGCCCCAAGGGGAGAAGAGCAGAGCATTACTCTAACAGGCATTTGTTAACTTCATTAGTATAACAGATTAGAACTAGTGCTTGTCTATACACATAATGAACAGCAGCCACGTTCTTTACTTCATAACATACTTTTGGAGCTGATTATAGCAACAGGAAAACCACAGTCAGTCCCAGCTGAAATAGAAACAGTTCATTTTCATGGGAGAAAAGGTACAAGAACACTCAATGCAAAACTGGAAACATGTACATATCAAACTGTAATTCAAATCAATTATCTATTTGACATAGCATTAAATAACTTCCAAGATAGCATCCTGAAAAACTCAGTTTAAAACCATCAGTGATGGGTTTTGAAGTTCTCAGAGTAAGTACATCTGGAGAGATGTACTTACTCTGGAGAGATTTGTTTCTATATTATTTCTATTTTTCTATATTTCTATTTTCTATATTGATTTCTATTTGTTTCTATATTATTTCATTTTGGGGATTTCTATCCAATCTGCCAGTGGAACACAGACCTCATAAGCCTTGATCATATAGATTTTGCCTTCTGTTCTGACTGCTGTGCTATACGAGGGAATAAATTCCGTATTTTGGAAGCTTGGTTAAACACAGAACGTGAAGTTGGCGGGTGACTATGCTTGCCAAAACGGGAAGGTTCCAGGCAGAAAGCAGTAACTTCACCTACGCTCTGAAGAAGTAGATTAGTTGCCAGCTAGTTTCTGAACGACTTGGTGCTGGCTTTCAGATGTTTCTGTATTTCTGGGCAGAATGAGGTACTTGAGGAAGGAGCTTTACACAAAAGGAAAAGCTGCCACAGCACTTTGAGCAATGGACCATACCACAGAGTAACTCTCTGAGTGGAACAGTGGGGGAAGACATTTTTGTCTACAAGGTTTGATGCAAGGTTTTTGTGATTTTTAAGATCTGCACTAGTGAAGTAAGCAGAAAAATACAGAGTAAGTAGTCAGACAGGAACAGCATTATGGGACACAGAACTGTATGCTGAAAATGTTCTTTCGCACTTAATCTGCAACATAGCTTTTTCTCCTGAACTACACGTACTGCATTCTTTTTAGAGGTCCCAGACTGCGGCTATAGGTGGTTGATCTAACTGCTAGAAGCCCAGGATTATCCATTCATTGTGAAAGCTGAAGTAATCAACTCTTAGCCCATTACATACTTCTAAACCACTGTAATTACAGAGAGAAGTACATCAGTTTAAAACACCCTTGCAGGCCAGCCCTGACTGCACAAAGTAGTAATTAATACGACATCAGTTATCGTTTCTCATCTGAGAAGCAAATTATGAAGCTACCACAACTGAATTGATCACAATCATCCATTCACATCCTAAATCATACCGTGTGTCTGTACAATACTCAGTACAGTGAAGTCTTCATTCCATTTGCAGCCTTTAGGCACTATACTAATTGAATGACTAAATAATAATAAGGAACAGAAGTTTGAAAGAAACTTCAGCCTATACATTTGGCACCCAACATCCTGCAATTATTCCACTGATATGTGTAATTACACCCACTGAGGATGCACTCAATCCCCTCATCCAGATCGTCAATAAAGATATTGAATGCGAGTGGCCCCAGCGCCAAGCCCTGGGGGACACCACTAGTGACCAGTCACCAATTAGATGTGACAGCAGCCAGCCAGTTTTTCACCCAGAGAAGAATACACCTATCCAGGCCATAAGCAGCCAGTTTCTCCAGGAGAATGCTGTGGGACAGTGTCAAATGCTTTACTAAAGTCTGAACAGACAATGTCCACAGCCTTTCCCTCATCAACCAGGCAGGTCACCTTGTCATAGGAGATCAGGCTGCTCAAGCAGGACCTGCCCTTCATGAACCCATGCTGACTGGGCCTGATCTCCATTTTTCCTGCACATGGTATGTGATCACACTCAGGATGATCTGCTCCATGACCTTCCCCAGCACTGAGTTTCTGTTTTTTTCCTTCCTTTTTGTACATAGGCATCACACTGGCCAACCTTCAATCTCCTGGGACCTGCCCTATATACATATGTAATATATATATATATAAATCCCACATATATACATTTATATATGGGACCTGCCGATATATACATATCTAAAGATGCATCTCATCCTGAATATATTTAACATATTATTGTACCTTCTGTGTGAATTTCCCAGAAAAGCAACGAGCAAATAGCACAACAGTGATCATCAGGAAGTCTTCATAACTTGGTCCACATCACCTATGCTCAGAATAAAGCCTGCTGTATGCACAACCTTACACATTTTGGGGCCATGCACAGCAGCTAGCTTTCTGCCAGGTAGCACAACCAGAATGATGTAGTATTTTTCCTAGGATATTGTTCTGCACTGACCACAAACTGAAGCACAAACTTTATGAGGAACAACTTCAACTACTTCGGAAATGGCACCGTTCCAGCAGGACACACCCTGGAGTGCATTACAGCACTGCCTTGTAAACCCTTTTATTAATTTCATAATAAATGCTTAGAAATCAGACTTTTTGCAGGTGATAATTAAATAAAAAAAATCAAGGCAAAACAGATGTGTGATAAATTCTTGGCATTGGTCTAGTTTAAGTGAGTTTTAGCATTGATTTCCGGCAGGCCCAGCCCTGCTCCTGCTCTGGTTCCCCCGCCAGTGCACGTTGCCAGGGTCTTTCACTAAGCACTTCACCTCTCTCAACGCTGCTTTTAAAGTTTCAGTTACCATTACAACATCTAAATGTGGAAAGGTTTAACACTTGATTTGGTTTTGTTCAAGTTAAAAATCCACTGCTGCAGTTCACGGTAAAACTTTTTTAAAGATCCATAAAGTTTTTATGCACTTTTCAGCTCAATACCAGCTCATTTTTCTTTGATGACATCAGTGCAGCAGTGACTTTCTATTGTGCTTCAAAAAGGGACTAAACTACTGGGAAATTTCAATAGTTCCATAAAATGAGGCTTATACCCCAAAAAGGGAAAGTAAGTAAATCTCAATTCTCCTCCCTTCTCACCACCTCTCCAGCTGTCAAAGGAAGATTACAAATGGCAGAGCTTAAATGGCAGATTTAAAAAAAAGTAATCTCAGAAAACCTATAAATGAATCAGAGCTAGAATATGGATAGGATCCCGTTAACACATCTCTCACAAACTGGAGGCTGCACGGTCTGTTTGAAGAGAGTAACACTGTGCTTTGCCCTTACAAAGCTGATGTAGCTTTCGACACCTTTGGTCTGTTTGAAGAGATTCATACTGGACTTCACTCCTACAGACCAGGAAATCCCCACTCCAGAATATAGAGACTGATGAGCTTGTGTTAGCCAGCCTCCTTCTGCCCAGAAAAGGATCATTTTTATTTACTCTTCTCTGTGTTGGAGAATGAGGGAAAGAAGTGGATGAACTCTAGAACTGCTTGCACTGGGCTAGACTTCCTCCGTCCCCACCACTCGGGCTACCAATTCTAGCCACACAGGGACACATGAAGGCTCTCAGAGCACAGGGGACATGGTAGCTTCCCCTTTCTAATGCCTGCTGAGCAGTTGCATGCAGCAAAATTAAAAGCCATGCCCAACACAAGTGGTTTCCCTTCCCTTCAAAGTGACCCTTACACCCTGTTGCACCGCCTGGCTCAAAAGCATGTCTGCTTTGTTACTAGCTAGCCTGCCAAGGTTACAGAGGGATGGGATAAATTTGCCCAAGAATGGTATAAGCCACTTTTATTTGTCATATAAAGAAGTGTATAACTAGATGCCATGTCTCTGCTAAGGCCTGTCTGGTTTGGCTCAGGAGCAGGACCACAGCTACTTACGCAAACCACTAAACCCCTGACCTTTATGAACCCATTGAAAAGCATAGTGCTTTCAGGACAGCTCCTTACCCTGCTGCTCTCTAGAGACTCAGTAGGATACATTTTCTAGCTTTGGATATTAAAGGTTGCTGCAATTAAAGCCATAAATAAAATTAAATTCAGCCTATACTTTACATTACAAAGTTAATTTGCTTCTAAAGTCATAAAGACCTGTACATAAGCCCACCCTGATTCCTCTGCTGGTCATCTACTCAGGACCAACACACAAAAGCCATGACTGTAGGGCACACATCACAGCCCAGAAAGGGATCTCATACAACATCCTCATCCACGGGAGCCTGTTTTTGACTGGGGAGGAGAGGAAAGTCAGAAGAGACAGTGAGCTTGTGGGAACATGTCTCCCACATTAACCTTGCTCATCCGGTATAATGTCTCTGAATTACAGAAGCTAAGGGAAAGAACAAAGAGAAACTGCACAAAACCTAGTTATTTTACCAATCTGTTTTGCACAGTAATTAATCTGATCAGCCCTCTAAGGGGCTCCAAAGATCCTAAGGTAAACTTAATTCACTGTAATTGAATTAAAAACTAGTGAGCTAAAAGTTACAATGCCTAGCAAGAAGGATAAAAAATATCCCTATAAAACCTCCAGACTTTTTAAAGCAAGCAGGCAACTAGCAGCAATGCAGAAGCCAAGCAGCAGAACAAGAGGACATGCACTGAAGAAATGACAGAAATCAGAAGATACCAGAAAGAAGAATATGTTTATTTTGATCCTTCAGTCTAGTTTTAACGTCTTAAAATGAACCACAGTGTTATGTTCAAAGGTGAATGATAACATTTTTCAGGGGTATGCTATGCATTGGATAGAGCTGACTGTCAGTCTTGCTTTCTTAACTGCAAAAGGCTGAAGTCGGTTCTAATCTAATGATTGTACTTCCCACTCTTTACAGACAGAACAGAAATAGTCTATTTTGAAAAAGGACTTTTACAGCACTTATAAAATAAACAATTTATGCAATTGTATTAGTACTTTTTGTATTCATGACTATACACTAAGATTTTCATGTATACAAATGTCCTCACCTTGAAACAATTCAATGATGCGTTCATGTGAACATGTGTGGCCTGTGGATTGCCTGTGAACTCTTTGTCCTAGATACTGTTTTGATTACTTCTAATTCATATTTTTCTTTCTGCAACACTTGATTAATCACCTCCATCTCATGTTATTGTTCTTACTTGCTGACTGGATGAACCCCAAAGAACTTTCATATTCACATGCCTGGGACAAATATTCATAATTGCATACCTTTGCATGATTATCTGGTACCTCTTCTTTTTTCTGGAACATTCCCTCCATTAAACACTTACTACTAGGAACACTCAAAGCCAATAAAAAGCCATGTGAAAAACTAAAAGGCATTCACAATACTCTTCTAATGAATGCTCACAATCTCTTTTATTTTTAAACTAACAGCATCAGTCTAGAGAATAGGTAAACAAATAAAAAATAACTCTAGAACACTATGTAGAATGCAAGTACATCAACAGAATTTCTACCATAATACTACCTGTAAGAAAATATTCCACAACAAACAGGAAGCTTTACTGCAAAACTGGAAAAATGATTTTCCTGGGGATTTTTCATTTTAAAAATAAAACAAACACCAAAATTTTACATAATCTCACCCCCCCCAAAGCAGACAGTAGCTATTACTTTTACTAAAATTATTACTGAACTTATAATCACAAATACAGGCTCAATGGCTACTTGATTTGTCAGGAGAATGAAAAAGATAAACAACTCAAAAGTGTTCTGCATAAATGGCAATTTAGCAGAAATACAGTGTTTCCTTGAATGCTCTTTTGGCTATGAGCAATAATACTGCCACAAAAATCTGGTTTGCATCATCTAAATGCTTGAAAAAAGAACACATAATTTAGGAAAAAACTGATGGCTGCCACTTAGCCATAAAGAGCAGCACTAGTGTTAGAAATAGCTCTTCTATGATATTTTTGTTCATGTTCTGGGTTTTTTCAGCAGTAGAAGTAATTACTGTGGTTTGTGAGGGCAGTGTTTAGTGCCATTACCCTTTAAACACTGTACACAAACACCAAGCCTGACTCCAGGAAGGTTGAATGTGGCCAAGAGCTGGGCTGTAGCCACATCCTTGCCTTCAACCCACCAAGCAGCCCCAGTGATTTCATGAGAAATAAAGGCTGCACTCAAGAAAAGGTGTATTGCCTTTGATCCAACTTCTTGTCTGTTGGAAAGAAGCATTCTTTTACACCTTCCATGATAATTTTATGCACGATACTTTAACCTGAAAGACATGAATGCAACAACCCACTTCCATTTCACAGACTGGATATTCTTTCACTTTCCTTAGGAAATGGAGTCCAGTGCCAAATATCTTCCATCTGTGCTCTGTGAACTTTGGATTTCTACCTCCAGGAAGATCCTTTACAAACCTGAGAAGCTTCTTTGAAGAAAGACATCCCTAAATAGCTAGAGATGGATTTCTGAAACACTATCACTGGTAAAACAGGTACTGATGATGACAGAGGGGGCACACGCAGATTTGAAGCTCAGGATGCTTCAAATTAGGTAAAGCTTTTTGACGAATTGGCCTCTACCAGCCTAATCCATTGTACTGACCCCTAAGGTCTACGTTTGAAATGACTCCTAACAGCCAGCCATGAGGTTTGCAGAAGCTCCAGAGCCACACATGCCATCAGCTATTATCTGCATCCCTCCTGGGGAACCCAGTGCACAGCAGCTCAGCACTAACCAGTCTCCTCTCCAGCCAGCAGAAGAGTGCAGGGAGATCACCCACTAACACACACTGCTTCAGCTCCTTTTTATTGGCACAAAACTTTGTTTTACTTTGGCATATAATCTGCAATTAATACAGATGCCTTTAGACAATACGTAAGCACTCGGCTGAATACCAGCTCATTCTTCTCCTGTTTTTACACAACCTCCTTTTTTAATGATTTTCTAGAAAGGTGCCTTTGGGACTGGTTCTTTAATTTCAGGGGGACTCTGCCATATTGACCCTCCAACCAGCTGAAGGACCCTGGAAATGGCCTTTACACCTGAATGACAGGCAGGAAACAAGGAATGCAGGGGTTTCTGCAGCTTCAGTGTAATGTGAATCACTTCCTGCAGAAATTAGTGATAATAGCATGTATATCACGTGAATCCTCTGCTGTGCTCTTAACTCTTGCTGGGGAAAAAAACAGTTACTAGTAAGGGCATTTTGAACACAAACAAGCATCACCCTGCACTTACCATTAGACCATGGGGATGGCCCATTTATTAACACTTGGTTTTGTGGGGATTACAAAGCTGGGTGGTATTCCCTTCCTCTTGCAGCATTCCATCAGCTGACTGCAACAAAGTCAGTATGACAGTTTGCACAGTTTATGAAAACCAAGCACACTACGAACCTGCTGGCTGATGCATGATGCATGGCCACTTTAAGGCTTAGGTGTGGAATCAGCAAAGATGCAAGTAACACCACGGGAGAAGCTTCTAAATTCAAAGGAGAGATATTACCTTTCCAATCAATGGATTAAGTGCCCTGTAACTGGCTTTGCACAAAGGGCGTGTCTGCCTAATTGGGCTAATTGCAAGGAGCATATTGAGCACCCCACATTCCTCAGCCCAGACAATAGGTAAATGGCACACCTAATCCCTCTAAATGGGATGCCTGGTGTTGCCTGCAAATCTGTTTATACTGTTTAGCAAATGTGAATTAGTATTTGCTAGCATAAATACCCTGCTGTGCAGACCTTTGTTAACTTCAGGCTACTTCCTTGTTCTCTTAAAGCTGTTAAATGAGTCAATCTGGCCTTCATATGTTTCAGTGCTGTGTCCACTTCTTATCTTTCAAGACTATTGTTTTCTAATGCATCTTCATAAACGCCTAAAAGGTTCTTCATTGTGACAACAATTTGTTCAATAATTACAGGTTCACACGAAGAAAGAACAATATGCTGTGTGGAAAACCAAATATCCACATCGGGGGTGGAGGGAGGAGAGAGAAAGATCTCTCAAAGTACTAAAAAAAAGATAGGTCTGGTATAAGAAGTTTGTAAGTGCTTTAGCATTCTCATAAATACAGAAACAGAAAATGAATTAATGGCTATGCATTTTACATAGTCTATTAGGGACCTACGGGGATACTGCATCAGGGAAAATATTAATTTGTGCAGTCTTTGTGCCGCTCTTTGGCTCACAAAATGATTGAAAAAAATGGTATTTGGGATTAAGTAAGTATTGAGTATTCACTGCTCTGTGCCCAAGGTATGGAAGATGAGGTCTGCCAAGCGTCTTAGAAAACAAACACATTACAAAGGAACTAGTAACAAATTATCCTTATATCTTCAGCTCCTTTATCTCTAACATGTAAAATCTCCATGAACATTATGGTTTCTATATACGGGGAAAGAAGCCGTTGAAGACCTTAGTTAACTTTTCAGACCTTAGCTAACACTTCAAATATTAGCAGTTGGCAGACCTGCCATATCAAATCATATATGCATGTGCAGATATGTCCAGGGCACAAGTTTATGACCTGCCAGCAGTGGCTTTCTGCGACCTCTCAAACTTACCTTCTGACCCTGTTACCCTTTTACCACTGCCTTGATAGGAAAACAATTTTGCCAAACCCAACCATGATGTTCAGCAAGATGGAGAAAGACATAACCGTCAGCCTGGGCTTACCTCAGTTCTGCAGCTGCAATAAACCAGCACCCTGCTTGTAATTCAAAAAGCCTCCCTCTTCCCCTCTGTCCTCCTTTGGCCAGCTCATCACCAGAAGTCCCCTGTCACTTTAAGAAGTGAAACAGGAAAACCTGTACCATTTTTATACTTTTGTTCATTCTTTTCAACCCATTCTAACTCCTTCCCCCTGGGAGTTAGCCCTCCACCAAAAGTTTCTTTCAGTAAAGCACTAGCTCTCTCTATTAAGCTTACCCACCCCTGCTTAGCCTTAACACTGGTTTCTTTGTACTTGCCTGGTGAACTGACCAGCTATACAGCACAATAGCTACAATTACTAAATTACACTGCCTGTCACTGCCTTTTGTATCACACCTCTAACAGGTGTCATTACCATGATAGGCAAATCGTAATAATCCATTCACAGCCCACCCCCCAGTCTTAATAATGTACCTTTTTATTATTTTATTTTACATAATATATGTGTAAATGCTGCACGGAGCCTGAATGGTTGGTAAATGCACAGGACTGAAAGATTGAACTGCGTGGACTCCAGACAAGAACAGCAGCATTTAGGACAACAAAACTGAGTGCTACCACATCCCTCATACTGTGAATATGTGCACATACTCTGATACATGAATACAGTAATACTAATAAATGTGGTTACAGAAAACATTCACCTATGAGGCAGTTCTGAGCTGAGGTTGTTCCCCTGTCCTTAGTTCACTCAGCTGCTCCTCAGCACTGGACACGAAGGGTTTACCAGGACACACTCTTCTGACACCCCTTGAGAAACCCCAATGGGTGAGCAACACGTAAGGAAGCATTGTGGTCTATAAATTCTATGAATGCAGTGATTTAAACCACGTTTTCAGTAAAAATTGAATATAAAACCGTAATGAGATCCTGATTATATGATTCACACACAAAATCAAATGTTTAAGCAAAGTTTAACTAAACCAAGAAGAAACTTCTTTACATAGGCTAATGGAAGCTGCCATAACCTTTTAAAAGTGATAAATATACTGATATGTTGCTGTCTGCTGTTTTCTGGGGCCTCACTCATTACTGTGTTACTCCAGTTGTATACCAGCACAAATCCACTGACTTTATTGACTGGTATAAAAGGTCACACAGTAGCAAAATGGGTTCCAAAACCCAACCTGATAATGAAGGCATTGACAGCCTTATCAACATAGTTTGGATTTCCTCAGTGCAAGGCTCAGTTAGAAATAAAACACACAAAATTTCACACGCTGGCAATGTAATACCTGAAGTGAAAACCAAATGAAACTGTGCCAGCTATCCTGAGTTAAGAATCTTCCCTCTTCAATTCACATGACCAAGCAGCTCTGGATAAACTGAAAGGAACTGAAACAAGTCCTGAGGGATAAAATTGTTTTCTTTTTGCTTCATTTAAAAATGGAAATCCAAAGTTAAGCCCTTTTTAGCTTTACATGGTATTGTAAGAACACAGATGGTTGTTCTAGCTGAGAGAAACACGAGACGGCCTGAGAAATCTCATTACGATTCAGTGCTAGTTTAGATGTTAACACAGGTAAGACTGATGGTTCTTGTCTTTCTGAAACACCATATTCCAGAGTTTAAGTAAATTCTGACCTACTAAAGACCTGGCATGTAATTTCCATGTGGGGCAGGTAATGATAACCCAGACAGAGCTTTTCATACTTTCTTGCCAGTCATGCCATGCTGCACATGCCCAAAGAAAGCAAGCTGAAGTTTATGGAAGCAGTCTGACCCAGGATAAGTGCCCTGTATTTACAAGCCTCTGAGTGTAGAAGTAAAATCATTTTCCTTTTAGCTATCAGGGATTAAAACCCATGAAAAAATATTGTGTGGCTGACAAATAGGCAACAATTCAATCATTTTCCTAGCTGCACTACTTGCACACCAAGACAGCCTCAGAAATGGAGGGTGTGGAGCAACTGAATGATCAAGTCCCCCGATGACGCAGGCTGGTGAGGCCCAGCACTGGCTGAAATCAACCAGCCCCTTCTCAGTAAGAGCTTTTGACTGCGACAGCAGTGGCAAAAAAAGAAAAAATGAAAAATTAATAAACAGAAAAAGAACTTGACTCTTCAGGCATTGCAGTGGGAACGCTACAACACATCACCACCACTATTTTTGTTAACCTATTCCCTGTGGTCAACTTCCCTATGTGAAATGACCCTTCTGATCAAGACAATGTCACCTACATGTCCGTTTTCTGCTGATAATTGGACCATCGTTTCTGGCCCTACAACACCCACCGGAATTGCTACAGCTAAGTCCAGTTGTATTATACAACTACACAGTTATATTTCTGCTACAAGTTTGGCATCCCCTTATATAACTGTTTCTCAAAAAATTAGATGCAGTTGAAAGGAAATATATTGTGCCTTACCCCATCACCCCATTCTTCCACCTTGCACATTGCACTTGCTAAGTTTCCAAACAGGACATGCTTCAGGATGCTCCAGCTTCAGAAAACAACAAACTTAGAACTCACAGCATGCAGCATAATGTCAATCTTTCACATAGGTGAAAAAAAATTTGGATTCCAACACTTACTTCTGCCAGAGGGACACACTGGAACACTCTGAGAAAGTAGGTGAGCTACTTTGAAGCATATGCCCTCTAGGCCATATCCCATTTTAAAACTCTAACATCACCATCAAATCATAATACAGAAAGCTAGCAGGGAGCAGGGATTCATAGGCAGGAAAAAGCATCACCCTACCTGAGACATGGAGTTGTAGTTATTTGACAGACTCCATGATTACAGTATGGATTTGTGGAGAAAGGGTATTGTAAAGGCATGAACAAGATGAGGGGTTTACCCTCTTTAGTCTACATTAAGGGCTGCAATGAAGATGTCAATGTCACCACCACAAGAGAGAAGTGGTAGACTGGGGTTATCATTTTGTGGTACCAACTTTTCTAGTCCAATGAAGTTTTTATAATTCTTGGAAATATGACTTACACTTCTGTTGATCTCAGCTGAGGGAACTGCATATTTAGGAGGAGGAAAACGTAAAACATGGGTGCTCAGGAGACCTTACCTAACTCCTGTGTCTTTACCATATTTTCTACACTTAAAGAAAGTAAACCAGAGTTAGTATGACACACTGTGATAACTCTGCAGACATGAAATATCAAAGCAACAGAGAAGCTGCCTCATGATGTCTTGCATAATCTTTGTGAATCACCTGTGAATCATACTCCCCTGAAATAAAACACCAAACTGAATGAAAGTGTGTTACTTCTCTCCATGTTTAAAAAAGGGTGTTGAATAACTGAAGAGTACAGAGGAAGGGCCACAGAAAAGATTTATAAATTGGGTGCAAAGAACCTTATTTTACAACAAGGGATTTAAGGAATTCAGTTATCATAATAAAACTGAAAAGTTTTGTTATGGTTCTAAACATTTTCACAGCAGAAGGTTCCACTTGCTAATGCAGTCTACAGTCTGACAGGAAAGAGAATACGAAGAATTTAGGACTGAAGCTTGAAGCCAGGCAAACTCAGGTTAGAAATAGATCTCCTACTCCTTTAAATGCAGACTGATTCACTCTTGGAATGATTACTAACTAAAGAGGTGACCAACCCATCTCTTGATACCTTCAAATCAATGGTGGGTGTTTTTCTGGACAAGATATTTTCATGCATACAACTTACTGAGTTAAATGCTGAAATAATTAGGTGAGATTCACTGGCTTTCTTTTTTACAGCAGGTGAGGTGATGATTTTATAGTCCTCCATCCTTAAAAACTATGAATTTATGAACTGTGTCAACATCTAATCATTTTCCTCCATCAGGCATGGCAGCAGTTCCTCTCTCCACTTTAGAGATACATTTAAATACAGACTTACCAAATTACTCTCCCTCTCCAGAGCGCATGCAAGACAACAGGAAAACTTTAACTAGATAATGCTGAACCTGAATCTACAGAGTGCAAATCCAACCTTTTCAATAAGGCCTTTAGGAATAGCAAAGAAATCTGGAACAAGAGATTCCAGAGCGCAATAAGCAAGCCTCTTCATTCACACGGCCTGAAATAAATTCTTAGGAAAGAAATGAGACCATTTGCTACATAAATCTCTGTGCAGCATCTACATAACACTGCAACAGCGAACTATTTAAAACAAAACAAAACACTTTAATAAATAGCCTATAAAAATCTTACAGGACCTTTTTTTTCAGTCTGCAAAATCTAATGTAAGCCATCCCCATTGTCACCCCTGGACAACATCAACTTCAGAATCAATCATTATACTCCACCTATCATACCGAGGCCACAACTGCACATTACTGCCATGCTACCAAACTAGCTCCCTCAAAATGAAAAGGTTTATAGAGGTGCTAAAACTCTTCTCAGATATAGTTTGAAATGACAGACATATATGTTTTGGAACACAAGCCTATTCTCAGGTCTGAAAAAGAAGGTGCCTCATTTTAGAAAGATTTCATTAGAATCGGCGATCCCCCTATTAAAATGATCACAAACTAGCAGGGGTTTCTTTACTACTTCCTAAGCGTTACTTCAGAAATGTACTGGAGAATAAACATGTGATTTTAGTTTGACCTTCCTGACTGCTTTATCTATCATAGCACACTACTTAGCGCATAAGGCAGACAAAGTTATTCACAATAAATCTGGGCTGCCCAGTTTTGTTCTAGTCTCCTG
Source organism: Nestor notabilis (assembly GCF_000696875.1). Classification (NCBI taxonomy): domain Eukaryota; kingdom Metazoa; phylum Chordata; class Aves; order Psittaciformes; family Psittacidae; genus Nestor; species Nestor notabilis. The sequence goes on along the minus strand of NW_009942509.1, from coordinate 15,432 downwards.
ATTTATTATGTTAAGCACCTATCCGACATCAGAATTAAATGAGACTATCAATAGTAGAATCTAGTTTTAATAAAAAAAGACATGATCTAGGAAGACTTATCTCTTATAGGGACATATCTGAATATATCCAGCCTTTGGTTCAAGCTTAATATGACTAGAACAGAGTTCTTTAACTTTCTACCATCCCCAACTCTACCTATTACCTCTTTTCTCTCTTCCTATGGTACTATTGCTGTTTCTGCATTGTCTAAGCATAATTTCCAGGTTCTTTTTACCAGACTAGGTGTTAAACCTTGAAGATTCTTTCTAGGTAACACTGAGATAGAGAATCTTCTATCAGCTGGTATGTAAATTTCCTGCTCAGGCTTTCATCAGCTTTTGCTTCAATTATTCAAATAATCTCTTCCCTGGCCTTAACAAAACCAGTCTTTTTCTAGGCAAAAGTCTGGGCAACGTATCCCTCTCTTTGCAGTGTTTCCCTCTACTTTCTTCACTTCTGCCTCCAGTTTCCCTTTCTCTCCCATGTCAAATTTCAGTTGCTCATCTTCATTTTCAAGGCCATGCCAACTGCACTTTATCAGTTCTTATTCAGTATATCTCTCAACCTCTTGGCAAATACGTATGACTGGCCAAAGAGACCAACTTTTCACCAGTCAAATCTGCAAGCAACTATCTCTTCTTCCTCCCTCTCACTGCTCATCACAGTCAGGAGGACTTTCAGATCCACCTACAATTAGCTTTCTATTATGTTTACAATTACTTTTTCTCCCTATGATCTTTCTTGATCCCTCTGTTAAAACTCTATTGTTATAATGTTTGTGAGAGATAAAAAACCCAGCCCAAATCTTATCACAGGTAGGTCATAGCTGCATCAAGATCCCTGTGCAGGATACTAATCATCACTGCTCTTTTCCTTTTCAACCTGTTAATCCTCACCCATCTTCCCTAGCTTTTTTGGAATAGGAAGTATTTTTTCCCCACATTAACACAGCAAATAATTCAAGTCTTCATCCAAGACACAGGTCCTTAGTACTATGGTAATAGAAATTGCAAGGTAATACATAGCAAGAATAATTACAAGGCCAGAGATCTGCTGGACTGCATTATACATACATACAAGCTGCAGATACTGCAGATTTCCTAACCATAGCTGCACTGGCATAAAATAAACGTTGTCCATGCCACTGTACCACACATCTAGAACAGCCCTTTAATATACCAGAAAACAAGGAAGAGTTTCTGATTACTTTGTAATTATTTTATGTATACGAGGTAGGTATGCTTCAAACCTAATGACTCTGTCTATTGGTCTTTATACCGTAACTTCTGCTATGCGTTTTTAGTGAACACAGACATATGTCTCCTAAACAAATTAAGTACATACACGTTTAAGTGACAGCACATTTTCAGAATACATCATTATACGTTGGTAATGAAAAACTATGACATCGCTACCTATGAACTTATAAACATGGCAAAATAATATCCTGGCAGAATCACATTAAAATAAAATTATATTACAGTGTTCTAACATTTTGAATTAATGTTAAAGAGTCTTGAAATGATCATTTACAAATGTAGTCTGCTTCAGAAGAAGTGATCTTATCAGGACCAAGCAGAATTTGTGTTTCAGGTAAGTTGGATCCTGAGTCCACAATGACAAGAAAGAAAAACTGGCCACAGTAACACAAAACAGGATTTCAAGGATGCAAATGGTGATCATATGTATCCCCCCACAAAACCTATTTTCAACACAAAGCTTAAACAGAACACACACATGCAGCCACATGCAAAACCAGTTATAATGACAACAGTCACAAAAAAAATAAAGACTATCTGCACAAAACAAACTGGCACTTAAAAATAAAACACGCCTGTTTTTAAACAGAAGGTTTTCTGAAACAGATACAGCACCTTTAACACCGTATCATAGATCTACACAGTATGAAGTTTATCTCACTAATCAGTTATTAAGTGAAGGTTTAATAGTTCCATTAGAGAAGGTAATTCCCTCTTTTTCTAATATCTTCCTATCATTAAGTGGCTGTTAATTTCATTTAAATGTACTTACATTTTTCGTTTATTGTACCCTGATTCAAAAAGTAAAAAATACCAAATATCTAACACTGAAAGACAATAAAACCCCAGAAAACTAAAAATACCAAACACACTGCTCAGAGATCCTACCCCCTCCCCCCATATTAGATGTGGTTAGTGTTTATGCAAATATATTACTAATTACAAATTAAGCAGAACAGAATAATCTTTTGCCTAGTCTTACAGGACATTTTACATCTTCAAATAGATGAGCAGCAATAATATTCACTTTGAGTTCTAAAATTCCTTTCACAGATAGAGAGGTTAATTGGTTGATCTTACAGTATGGATAAAATTCAATACCTAACTTAAAAGCATGTGTATATGTGTGTATATATATATTCACACACACAAACATTGATATATATTGAACCACCTTTACACTTTTTGCAAAAGTTACTTCAATTAGAGTAACAGACCATTTCGAAATGAATGAAGTTTAAATCAGGAAAAACACCTTTTAACTACCTGCATATTATTAACACTGTATTTTTAACTCTTACTCAAATACAGCCAGATGCCTTTTCGGTAAATTTATTATTAATATTCCTGGTATGCAGATAAATGTTTAATAGGAAATTGATACACATTTCAAAAGAACAAATAACTGTGTTATAAGCACTGTATTAAAAAGTAACTACGGCATATTTACAGATACAAGAAAATCTAACAGGGTCAAACTTATAAGACACTGACTAATGTTACAAGTAGGTACTTAGAAAACATGCTGCATTTTCCCCAAATTCCATTATAGCAACAAACACAAAAAGATGCTGATATCCAGTTCTGTTAAGTACATCTTTAGTTCCACCCATCACGCAGTATCAAGTAAGAAAACAGTTTTATTGGACTGGTGGCTCAATGGCGCAGCCTATGTGTGCAAAAGTATAACACAAGAACTTTATAGTTTCCTAAATGAGTGCCAACCCTCTGGTTTTGTTGCATTTAGATATGCGAACATACCTACAATTTAAGAAAGTGACGAGGTGCACAAATGAAAGACTATTTCACTACAATACACATACTCACAGATCTAATTTAATGAAATGATCCACAACATAAAACATGAGATTCAAGTGATTCTGTGCAGAATTAATAAATAAGAATCATAAATAAGCAAAATAAAAAATATTTCTATATTTTTCTGTAAGACTAGATCTGAAACAATGATTTTCACCCTGCCTTTATTAAGAATGTAAAAACATATAAAAATACAACTTAACCTCACAACCTTCAAAATGCACATTTGGATACATTAATATTGTTTGGTTTGTGTTCTTTTCAGAGACAAAATATGTACTTAGATATACACTTGTGTTTCCAAAGGGATATATTCAGTGTAAAATATTTTACTACTCTGCAATAATTAAAAAGTAAGTTTTAGCTTATAGTTTTAAAAAAAGAATTTTAGCAAAGAAGCATGTAAATGTAAGGACCAAGAAATACTCTCCTTCTATATATGCATCTAACATGAACTTGCTCTTGCACTTCCCCACCCCAACCCTCACTCACTTCAAAGCAACCAAATTCAGTAGTTCCACTTAAGTATGTTCATAAATCAGTTACAGCATAGGAACTAAGTGTGGATTGTAAAAATTGGTGAGTTTTGAGAGAGAGAAGGAGAGAAAGAGACAGCTCACACCTCTGAAGAACTGGATAATAATTTTCGGACCAGATAAATACCATTTAGTTCATTCAAAGTGTATGTCTGAAACCTGACTATAATACATCATGATCTACCATCACACGTTAAAAAGTGAGTTGAACAATCTAAAGGGGACTTAACTTGGGAAACCTGCAAGCAGTACAGTTTATTTAAAGAAACACTCCCCTAGATAATTTGCCAGATTTTAAACCATAATGAAAAGCATTTCTTTTTTTTTTATTTTTTTCTGAATGGCTTGTCACTCTTCTCAACAGAATATAAGCACAAATCCATAGAAATGTAGTGGCAAAACTCTCAAGTAAAATCTTTTCAACAATTAGATGTTTGTATTTTGGTTTAGAGAACAAAGTCATAATGGTCTTTATAAAGCCAAGTATACTGCCATAAAGAAGTCTTTTTTTTTTTGTCATGCAGAGTTGCCCGCTAATCCAGACACAGAAGAGAACAGTGTTTTATATTGACACTCAATTCTTTTTTTCTATTATTCCAATAAAATGACCCTGCATATTTACTCAAGCTGTTTAAACAGGTAAGAAGTGCAAAAAACACAGCTTGCATCTTGTTACAAACCCAAATCAGCAGGAAAATTGCAAGCACAGAAATAGATACTAAATTCAGAAAAATCATACAGTAAACATGTTTCAGGGTGTCATTTATGTGTAAGCTAATTTTTAGAGTATAAAACCTTTTTTATCTAAGCAATTTTTTTTTCATTGTAATAAGAAATAAATATCTCTTATTTTTTATAAACATGCAATTAATGAAAAAACCCTGGATTTAACTCTAGCTCAGATAAAGTTGTCCCCTTGTTTTCCACCTAAAACAATTCTGCAGGTTTGTTTCCAAATAGGTCAAATGATCTTTATTTCCTTATATGCAAAAGAGATCCATATACTAATTCCACTTTATTTGCTAACGCTGTTCAACGCAGACTGTAGAGTCTCTTTGGCCATTTTCCTGTTTATTTTTGAAGAGCTTATAGGGCTTAGAACTCATGGAAAAGACACGCTACCTACTTGATACTAAATTGTCCAAGCCAAAATACCAAAAGTTGGAAGCAGCAGAGTGATGTCCTGCATCCTACACTAAACACATCTTGTTTTTCGCAGTAATGACTCCGTGTACTTATTTAGTGGTGCTCTTTAGTGCTGTTTCAAAGAGCCATTTGTGTTTGGCTATGCACATGCTCACATCCTGAAAGGAGCTGTTTATTCAGTAAAAGTTAAGTTCCAACTGTTTCTTTGGTTGCTTTCTGCTTGCTCATTCTAGAATTTAACTGGTCACACACATTTTTCATGTTTGATCCATTGAAATCAAACTAGACAACTTTTATAGACATGGTTTTATTGAAATGGATGTTTATTAGTTAGATCATACAGCTCTACAGAAAATAATTCTCCTGCTGCTTATAAACATTTTGATCAGCCATATTCAACTGAAAGAACAAGCCTAAGGGGGAGGGGGGAAAGGAAAAGAAAGAAAATGGGAGGAGCAGAGACAGATACCATGTACAATTCTCATGTGACCTGTGATACTACCTAATTAGAAAACTTAAACTTTCCATAAACCTTTCATTGGAAGCAGCAGTATTACTACTATGACATTTCAGTTCATGTTGGCAGACTTACCTGCAAAATTGCATTTTCTGTGAGTAGGAAATGCAATGCACAGTTTTGAGGAAGAAATCTAATGGCACAACATAAATAAGCACCATCAGTTTTAGAAACTGAGTGCAAATACAGCAAAGGGATTTTTCCAGTAGGTCTTTCTTCATTATGGTACAGGACACACAAGAGAACGCTACAGAACTGCAACCTCAATTACAGTGGCCAACAAATTACCTTTAACCATTAAATGAGAAAATGTTCTTCAGCAATATTCAGTTTAGCATTCTACACTGTCTCCAGGCTGAAGGTGGTCTGCATGTTGAACTTAGTACTGTGTGGGTTATAGTCTTTGTTTGCAGTCTTAACTGGGGATTGCACCTTAGCTACCGTAGTTCAAGCGTAAAAATACTTTGTCTGTAACACTATATACTGTTGCCAGCGACCCTCTAAATCCTTGAACCAACTGTGTCCTCTGGTGTCACAGAAGATAATGCCAATTTATTGCAATGTGTGGCTTTTTTAACTGATTAAAATTAAGCCGTAAACACGTGACAATGGAATTAGCACATTTAGAGAGTCTGTTTTCCCACATCCCATTTTGCGCTAGTGCGGCTGATCCCTGCAACTCTACGCGGGTGCAATTTTAATGACTTCGCTAGGTTTTGATGTTCTTATGAAAAAGCAGTGCTTGGTGTTTGTGGAGAAGGTAGATATGGAAGCTGAGTAGCTGTGATTGCGGACACTGTGACATCGTCTCTGTTTTTCGATAGGATCGGTGTCATTTTCCTCCCCACGATAAGACACCTCACTGACAGAGCCCGATTAGGGAAAATTTTATTATAAAATTCACTTCTATCGAACAAGGATGGAGTGATAAACAGTTCAGCCTCGGGGAAGAAACAGGAAAAGATTTTTTTCTCTCTCTCCCTTTTTTGTTTTTTCCTTTTTTATTTTTTTTTTTTCTCCTCATGTAAGAAAAATCCTTCCTCCTTGTAGGACTTTTTCTGAAAGTGATTGTATTTAAGCTAATATGAATTCCCAAAATGTAGAGATCAAAGACATCTGAATGTTGCTCACATTGAATGTTGTTGACATCTGAATGTTGTGTTACTTCACAATTCGAGAATATGATTTTAAAAAGTAAAAAGTGAGGACTTTTTCTGAACTACATTTTCTGTCAAATTCATTAAAATCAAGAGTTTTCTGAAAAGGAAGCTTAGGCAATTGTAACTTTACTTTCCAATATTCACTTATATTTTTCCCTGGTTAGAAAACTGGCAAGCTGCAGGGTAAACAGGGAAAATGGATGCTTGTGGCCCTCTAATGCTTGAAGCTAGACTAACCTCCAAGGAAGAACATAAAACAAATATTGGTTGGTTTGGGGTTTTTTTTAATACTAAAAACATCTTTGCTCCTGTGCTTGAGAGTTCACAGAGATACCTTTAACCTGGCCTCTAGTATATACTTCTGTACGCTAATCAGCACATACATAGTAAATATTATCTCCAGAAGATGGCTTGGGGAACTTTGTGAAAAGAGTACATGGAGTACATTCCCATTCTTGTTTTCTTACATTACCTCACTGAAACGCATTCATTTGCTGATGACAGAATCAGTGATAAAAAGTCTTTTTTCTTGAAAGAAAAAAAAAAGAAATAAACACAATGGAAAAAGAGTCTACTGATGAAGATGTTTTCAAACTTACACATCTGAGCTGTAGCAATGCCATAAACTGAATGGGTTTCTCGATTGTTTAACAATAAGACTTCCAAAGGAAAAAAACAAACAACCAAACCCTATGTGCTGCCAGCTTTTTATTTCTGTCCAAAACTGAGTTATAACATTAAAACCATTCCCTCAAGATGGTGGCCTCAAAGTTACAGAACCTCCTCAACTGACTTTTAAGCACTTTCAGTAAGAACATTACAGATCTGCTGTCAAAGAGAGCCTGAACATACAAGTCCTTCTGGCAATGTTCTAGATTTGCTTTTATTAAATAACAATGGGAGGATGTTTACAAGCATATATAATTTTCATTAGGCACACTCATCCCCAAATACAGTACACATATGATGCAAACTTCAAATAACTTCAGTAGCAGTTGTAGCCCTGAAGTAAAAACTTGCCAAAAATCCCTGCTTATTTGGCTAACGCATCTTTCTAGAAATTGTGTTTACTGTCCTCTATGGCACTATGCTGAGCTGAATGTAGATATTAACTGAAGGGTCTGCTGAAATAAACATAGCAATAAAACTACATTAGACTCAGCCATCAAGACAGAGCTCAGCTCCTCCACTTCCAACTTGACTGAAGGAAGAGATAAAAATGTTGTTTAATGCTCTCAGAATTGCCGAGACAATACATGTATTCCACCTATCTATAATTTCAAGTTGTACACACCCCATTTTTAATAATGTACAAATTATTTCAGAAGTCATGACCATAGTATGCAGTCCTATCATGAAATACTAAATTATTATCAAGTATTATCACTGTGGGTTTTGTACTGTTGACTCAGTTTCATGCTGCACAGTTCCAAACAATCAGTAAAAAAATGAGTTTTCAAAGACAACTGCATTAGAAACAAACATCAGTCCAAAAAAATATGACTAATGAAGGTAAGGCAGATCAATCAAAGGGCAAGTTGGAACTCCAACACATTTCTTTATGGCCTTCAAAATGAGATTTTAAACAATGAGTTAGTGATTCTTGATATGGGAAGTAGCTGGAGGAAAAAGGTCCATCATTTGATTAGTGGTCTGCTGGATAGATCTCCTTCAGTAACTTCCCAAAAAAACATTTGCTTCCTATTGACTGTAACTGCAGCGTAAGCGCTCTTATCAGTGCATTAAACAGAGAAAGAAATACAGCTCAACAACCCCATCTAAACACAGAGGAATTCTAATTAGCTCCAACAAGGCTATTCTCCCTTACAATTTCTTCCCATGTAAATGTCTTTAAACATGGTTGGAGCTTTTTATCTCTTTTGGGGAGTGGCAAATGAAAACTCCTACTTGAATAATGTGGACAGCTTACTGTTGTGATATCCTCCTTGTGCTAACGTTGGCTATTCCCCTCCACATGCAGACTGAATAAGGAGCTGGCAAGAATGACAGTCAGGAAACAAAGGTGAGGTTAGAAAAGAGCATCTTTCCATTCTATGTAAATACACAGTGTTGCAGTTTGCAGCATAAACCAGGGTTATATCTGAACTCCAACACCTGAATGAATACTCAAGATCTTCACAAAATTACTAGATTTTTTTTTTTCTTTGAATATCCCCAAATAGCAGCATAAACTAGAGGGGACACACTTCAAGTCTCCTAGAAGAAGCAAGTAATTCCCTTTCTGTCCCCAAGACATGTAGCACATGAGTTGCCTGTGTGGACTGGTGTAGCTATAAATACATTTGTCTAGAAGAAATAGTCGAACAGTCTTTTCTAAGAGGAGTGTCTGATTGGTTAGCAGAAAATTGGTACAGTGGAGTGAAGAATAACTGATAAAGAGATAATCCAGTGTGGCAATGTAGTCCTGCAGCACTGTAGCTCCAGCCTTCATTGGGTGGTGAGTGTAGGGTGACGGAAGAAAAGGACAGGCTTCTGTTGTTTGCATTTGAAGTATGAGGGAGGCATAGTGTGAGCAAACTTCAGATGTGAAGAACAAAAGCCCAGTTTTCCTCTATACCGTTTCTAACTATATGATGAAGCCTAAAGCTGAAACACTGCACTATTAGATTTTTACAGCTGATGTTCTATTTATCTGGTTTTTCCTCTATAAAGCAGAGATGCAAATACCCGTATGTAATACCTGTATGTATTTATTTAGTGCACACATAGCTTCATTTTCAGAGAGAGGGTCACTGTGTATGTTCTAACCTGACCTTAATTCATGCTGCAATTTCCCAGACTGTACATGCTCATTATTGGCATAACCAAACATTTCTCAAACAGGTTGTATTTAACAAATATTTAAAATTAATTCTGCAAGGATTAAACATCCACAAATCTTTTCATTTTATATAAGTGAATAATTTGGAGAGAAGAATAGTTCCTAAGCTGGTGGTGGATCAGAGTATGCCAGTTACAGGAGCACTTAAGTGCCCATTGGCACAGCAAGACTCAAAGACCCAGTAGGTTTCAAAGAAACACTTTTTTTTTTTCCTTTCCTTCTAGAACTCTTTGCTTTCTAGTAAAGCTGCAACCACAATGTTCTCTCTCTTAATGCCACCATAAAAATCAAAACACTTTAAAACAAATTGATGTCCCCTTTAATATAGTCATCACATCATCACAGTAGCCTTGCACCCTGCTTGGTGACAACCAGGGGGATGCATACACACATCTCTCTCTTGCTTGCTCTCTGTCTCTCTTTTTTTTTTTTTTAAGGCATTGAAGTGGGCAACAAAGAAGGAAAGACTGGGAGAGACACTCAATTGAGATATTGGCACCTTTGATTGACAAGATCTAATCAGCTTATCTCCACACTAATAAAGTTGATGGCCTGTGGAGCTGGTATATGTCCAGCTTCAAGTGAACTTTCAGTAGCCAAAGCCTCAAGGGCCAGGACTATGACAGAGCTTATCTAAACTGATTTAAATCAATTCTTAATGGGCTGTTTCAATTTGATCAATTTGAAAGGATGGAAACCTGTAACCACTTGACTCAATTGTCTTGATTCATGCTGGCATCACTGGAGATTTGGTCAGACATAAACTATCCATCTACAAATGAAACAATGGAGTACAACTGATACACCTCTGAAATTATTTGACCCTCCTTCAGGTACTGCTCAGTTTATTCCAAATTGGGCATTTTATAGAGCTACTTCTCTTGTATGGGCACTCAATAAAATATTTGGAAGTATGTGATTCTGAAGCAAGTAGTGAATGCTGTGTGCAAAATTTCCTATGCCATAAATAGGGACTGAACTGTTCTGCAGCTCTTGAGCAATTTGATTTCTTTTTCTAAATTAACCAAGTCCTTTATGTGTTTTGAGGGGCTGGCTGTCCCACCAAAGGTAGGACAGCAGAATGGAACATTACGATAGGAATGGTTTGAGCATTCAGATAGATTTCATTCATTATCAGCAGAATTAAACAATTCATTTCTGAAGTTCTTGAAATTCATTTTGCAAAGCCCAATGCACTTTTAACTCCACAGTAACATGCCAAAGAAACATATGTGGCTATATGTATTAAGGCTTGTTTTTTCTCAGAGGGTAAATCAATGCTTCAAGGAATGCAAAAAAATTCACAGCATTGAACTGCAGCTACATAAAATGATGTCTGAATTAAGAATTGTTATTCATATAAACAAAGTAATATCTTTAGGAAAATATGGTAACATTATAAACAGAGAATCATCTTAAGAGGTGGAACCATACACTCTTATATGTACTTTACAGATTTGCCAAAGCATGAGCAGTGAAACCAGGTATCAGTAAAGTATTTTTCAGACAGTAGCATACATGAACACCTTAGGAATGTCTTGTGTTTAATAGAGGTAATTTAAGCACTTTCCAAAGGAAGATTTTTTTTTTTTGGCATTAATGCTAGATTATAAAAAACCCCTGAGCAATATTTTCATTCAGATTGTGGTTTTCAAGCTGTAATTGCTTTATACAAAATCCACTCTAGTGTTATCACTCAATATCATCTTCACTGCTGTACATCTGAAGATAATTTTGCAATAAAACTTAATTGATAGAGCTTATTTTTCACTAATCTCCTAATATAGAAAAATGAAAAAGTACTAACAGTATGTAATATAAGCTATGACCCTCACAGTGCAGCATATTTCTAGTTTATCAAACTAAAATAGATCCATTTTATGGCATCAAATATTTTATGTACTTTAATAACATAGAGACTTCTTCCCAAAATAGAAAGTAAATGGAAAATTCCCTTAATAAAGCAAAATGTGGAGACTGAAAGTAATTCACAAAGAGGCTAAGCAGAACATCTCATCTCATAACATTAGTAGCTTGTGCCCCACTGACCATTAGTGCAAAATCTCAAAACGTTTCCATTATGGAAATCAGTAGCTCTGCTGTCAATGACATCTATTGAGAAGTTCAATTCAGTGATTTTATAGTTATAAACTGAACTCCTTCTGATGTACCACACAAGCTAGATTCTGAACAAGACTTTTAAAAATTAAAATATTGTGAATTACATTTTCTTCTCTCTTGGATAAGTTAGATAGTATACCAGTATATAGCTAGTATATCAGTCCTGAGATCTTCTCATCAGTTAAATAAGCAGCTTCAGTGATTACAGAGAATAATAAAAGGGAAGATAAATCATTAGATATTTGTAGCAGAGGACTGAGTGTTTGAATTCCTAAGGCTTTTTCTTGAACTCTCATACACCTTAAAGACAGAAGTGAATTCACCAGGTGCTAGATAGCCATTAAGACACCAAAAGAACTGTCACCAGCACCATCTCCTGTAACCCTAAGACCTGGGGTCATGCTGGGATCCAGTCTCTGTGGCACAGGGTTCCTGAGCGGACTAGGTAACTTCCAGGTTGAAAAACAAGTGGTCTGCAGAATCAAGGAGCCACATTTAGCTCACAGTCAAGAGCTTGTCTGGTTGCCCCAAGATTTTATTCCCAGTTCTACTCCTAAAATTCTGATACACCATAGACAATTTGGCACTTTGAATGTCTGGGTGCTGGCTCTGCAATCTGTGTGGGCTGAAAAGATAGAATCCTAATCTGTAAAACCAACATGATCTCTCTGCTACTGCAGTGTGACTATCAACTTTTCATCCTTCCCAAATCTTCCACCTTCCCACATCGCTTCTGTTTCAGTTTCTTGTAGAAGGATCTGTACTCCTTGGTTACTTAAAGATAACTCAAAACATCCAAGAGAGGCAGGGAAACCATTCCTACTATTTGGGATGTGTATATAGGCCTATAGACACAACCCTTCCTGACCATTTAGGACTTCTTCCATAATGATGCTGCATACTCACTACTAACATCTATCCTCCTGATCTCATTTATCTGAACCTCAGAGATTAATCAAGCTTGGTGCTGCCTTTTTTATTTTTTTATTTTGAATTTAACCTCATTACGCTTTGATCTGTCTATCTGCAGAATGAGTATAATATCATTGACTCTGTCTCTCAAGAGTATAACAAGGATGCACAAATGAAGTTCTGGGAACTCATGATATTAGAAGGCCAAACCATATAGCCTTCCAACTGGGCAAAAAACCTGCAGCCACTTCAGTCACTGTAAAAATTAAACTATTGCCTGATTTTTGCATTTGAATACCTCTCACACTGTCATTTAACAAAGTAAAAGTTTTCTAAACATAGCAATCAGTTTGCCAAGATCACTGTAGATGTATCAGAAATAATGACTGTAAAAGACTGACAGACTTGTGCTGTCTCCTGTGAATGAAAACACTAACTCCAGACCAGATAAAAATCAGCCTCTGCCTTTTTTGGCAGTCAGATCATAACAAGGCCGAAGCAATATTAATCATTTATGAGGTTTTTAAGTTTAAATACGAAAGTGATATATATGCAGAAGAACTGTTATGACATTTGAATTTCAGCAAAAGGCATATTTTAGGTATTTCAAACTATGTAAAACCTGACATTTCAGTGTTTACATACAAAACTAGCTATGATACAAAACACCACCTCTCCACCAACAGTCTGTCATTTAAAACTTTTTTCTTTGTTACATAGTCACATAGTTATATTTCAGCCTGCTGCAAAGCAGATTCTTGCCTAGAAACCTGTCATCCTTATGCAAATAGGAAAAATCTACTGTATATTAATTATGATTTTTATAGTGATCACTTTCAGTCTCCTCTTTTCCATCAGTCAGTCTTTCATCCCCCTTATTATTCATGTAGAAATGTTCTTTTGGCAGCTAAAATATAGGACTTTCATGCAATGTTCTGATGAAGTGCTCCAGAGAAAATGACATGAAACAAACTGGACTACCCAAAAAAGGAAAACAACACAGGTCATATACAACTGTTGAAGGTATTATTTTCATGAGATATGGGAAATAACATGTACTGCTCATCAATTATTCCATACTGTATAATGCCTGTCTCCCCAGCCTTCTAACGGCTGGGATTGAAATGTTTTGACATGATGATCTCTAGGTGGAAATACTGAAGGCGTTAAAATACAGATATAAATAGGTGATAATGAAGAACAAAATGTGTACCGTTTTCTTGCAGTCATAGTTTGCAAATTAACAAGCTGCTATTGATTTTTCTTTGAGGTCAATAACAGCATTTATTGATCTGAGAAGTTAATACTCACTCAGGTCAATATTAGATCTCAGGGGTCAACAAATCTGGATACTGACTTCTATTTCCTGTCCATATATAAATATTGCATAGGCAAAATGGGCAAATTTAATCTTTGGAGATAAGAAAGCACTGTATTTGACACGATACAAAAAACCCAAAACATTGAAAGTTGAGTTTAGAGTCTACTTGGATCATTTTCAAATACTCAAAACCTTATATTAATCTAGAAGAACTGGCTTCAGGAAACATATCTTCAGTTCTGAACTTATGTCTCCAATCTACAAAACAGTTGTTCATGGTTTTGTTTCCCAACGCCAGAAATTAATCCATTCTAGAGGCTACTCAGTATCAAGTGGACATTAACATATTTTACCAAATAAAAATAATGCTCATATGAAAAGAAATAGCCAAATTACAGTTGTGGACTTTCTGAGTTTTCTTATTCCTCATTCTTTCCAACGTGATCTCAAGGAAAATCAAGAGAAACTTTCCTACTGCCTTCAATGCACTCTGGATCAGGCCCTTATCACAGTAAGTTTTCTTCTGATTTAGAATTTGTTACTTGAACATTCACATGTCTAAAGGAAAATCAGAAGCGAGCAATTAGTCTCCTGATAATTTACACTGATAAATATCAATGAAGATCTAGCATATGCTTGGAAAACAACTGGGAAGAAACTAAATTTGAGGTATTTTTGCAACTAGATACTCTGTGATTACAAACAGCCAATAATGTAACATCTCACAATATGGAAGTTACATATTAGATTTCTAAAGAATTATATTGGTGTGAAGAGAAACTATTAAACTTACAGCACAAACAAGACACAGTATGAGCACTACTAGGCAAGCATTTGACAGACCTAACAAGGATACTACAAAACTTAAGTAATATTTAGCACATTTGCAGAATGTGCAAAGCAGAAAATGTTATTTTATGCATTAATAAGCTGTAACAGAAAGACTGACAGTCCACAAATTATATAGAATTAAACATGTTAACACTCATGACTTCACATCTGTGTTGTAGATATGAATGAAAATACAGGTCCATTTGTTTTTTTGGCAACAGGACTTTTCTTCAAGTATTTGAGCAAACAAAGGTTCAACACGACAAGAGACAACATAAAGCTATGTCCAGTGTTAATTCAATATTTTACCTGCCTGTATCAGAATTTTGCTTCAAATTTCATAAATTTTCAAGACAAATATTTGAACACTCAATTCCTATCAAAACAGAGTAATTCCCAGACAAAATGTATATGCAATGGTGCAAGTGTGTTATGCAGAGCATTACAGATGAATAAAATGTCTTGTTGGTTACAGATGGCCAAAGTTTTTAGAATGTTTTAAGAAGTATGTTTATGCAAATAACTATGCATGTAAGAAGAAACTGAAGAAAAATAGTAGGCATTGCTCTCTACAACATACAACTATATACCTTTGATTTAATTTAGAAGTAAAAACCTGTGATTAAGTTAACTGCACTCAATCTTATTTTGAACCATTAGTTTAAACTATTTTCTTAACAAAACACTCTGTTTGTTTGCATAGTCATTAAAACATGACAATTTCCACAGGAAAACCTTTCAAACTCAATTTTGTCCTTTCTGGGTAGTCAGCAGGATATGCCATACCTCCATATACTTCTTTAAGAGCTGTGTAGCTTACAAAATATTTTTCTTACGTGATATTTTGGCGGGGGTTTTTTTGGTTGATTTGTTGGTTGGTTTTTGTTGGGTTTTTGTTAATATTTTTTTATTTTTTTTTTTTATATATA
>NW_009942508.1:0-23593 GCF_000696875.1 Nestor notabilis | reverse complement strand
TGGGATTTGGGGAGAAATCAATATTGATTTTATTTTTTTTTTTATTTTTTTTATTGCTGTTTGCAGTGTGTAGTAGCACTGCTGCTTTTTTCTCTTCCCACTTCTTTCATTCTCATTTACAGTTCCCTACTTTTTTTTTTGTGCAGAAAGCTGTTTCTAGTTAATATCTTAATCCAGATCAGTAACAAACTGAAGTTGTATTGGGGGAAATGTTGTCATTCTTTATATTTTATGAAATGGGTTTAATTTTAAGGCATGTGGCAGAATAGTTTCTGTTCTTAATATCACTGTTTATTTAAAAACATAATCTGGCATTGGATGCTTTTGGCTTTAACTCAAGTAACGGGTGAAATTCACAGCTGAAAAAATATTTATTAATAATCTAATTGTTGTTGCTTCCCCCCCACCGCTGATCAGTAATCCCAGGTCTTAATTCCTTGCATCCATCTCCTGACAGCATAGCATACTTTCTTAAATGTCACTGCCTTAACACAGTGTGGTCAAGCCATTGGTATCTTCCATTCCAATCCCATATGATAACTCGGCCTCTGCAATGTATGTTCCATATTGTGTAATGAAGATCAAACCCCAGGGCACCTGGAAGAGCAGGCTCCTGGAGCTCTCATCCTTCCAATTCCCTAGCAAAGTGGAATTCTTCAGAACATTGGGATTGTAATTTTTAAAGAACTACTGAAGCTGAAGGTGTTGCACTAACTGAACTCCTTTGCTTTTCCCTAGATTCTCTGCCTTATTCCATACGAGTGCTGTTTGAATCCAGTGTCCGTAACTGTGATGGCTTCTTAGTGAAAGAAACGGATGCTATGAACATCTTAGACTGGAAGACAAAAAAGAATAATGTTGAAGTGGCCTTCTGTGCTGCCATACGTAAGTGTGTGTGTGCTGGAACCACTGACACAATCCCTGCAGCCTCGCTGGCTTGTATGTACAATTCCTTGGCTTGAAAATAAATAGCAACAAAACATCCATAGAAACCTGTGCACTGCTTCTGTTACCCAGCAGGCTCCTCGTGCTAATGCCATGTGATGTAAGTGCAGGAGTTCCACGGGGTATCCTGGTTTCAGAGTAGGTTGGCGAGGCTGAAGCTGTTGGCCTGCAAGGAGCACTGTATAGGATAAGAGCCAAAACACAAATGGAAGTGGTGACATTTTGGCTGCAGCCAGATGGCTGGCGGTTCACCGAAATGCATGAGATAACTGCAGATTAAATACTGCTTACTCTACAAGTGTATGTAATCCAATTGAATCCATGAATAATACATAGATTTAAGAAGTCTCTTAGGATATTAACTTTCTTGGTGATTTGAATATGGCATAGCTGAAAGGGCAGTCCTTCAGCAATTTGCAAATATTAAATTTAAGCTGATTTGCTGACTCATTATATATTTATCAAGAAGCGAGATAATTAAAAAAGGAATTGTGGTGTTACTAAAAATTAGGTAACCTCTGCTTAGCAAGCAAAGTCAGGAACACTTAAATAGTACTGTGGTATATAAGCATTGTCCTCAGTTTTGTACTTCAGGTACAGTTTATTTGACAGCAACAAGAATATTTTTGTCCAGTACTATGAGCTTCAGAAATGGTTTTGTAAGGAAGGTGTTAAATGTACCACACTCTCATTGTTTGCATAGCAAGGTTCTATTGTAAAGGTAGTTAAGTATCTAAAAATCAGTTCTGTGGTAAAGTACCATGATACTTCAGAAGCATAGCAAGTCAAAAGAGGAGTGTAATCCTCTTTGAGGTGTTCCTGTACTTGTTGGGTATGTTATATTTAAACTTGCTGTTGCTTTTCATGAACAAGTACCAACTCTTAGCATAAATGTTTCAAGTTCTTTAGAACTTGGAGATTAGAATAGTGGGGGTTTATTATTGCGGTAGAACTTGGGTGGATCTAAAATTAAAAAGAAGCTGGTGTATTTTAGTGAGTTGATGTCCTGTGTTACTATACTATTTGGTTTTTCCATCTGTTAGTGGAATTCCAGCGATGGTGGATTTTGCTGCCATGAGGGAAGCTGTGAGAAATGCTGGAGGAGATCCTGTGAAAGTCAATCCTGCCTGCCCAACTGATCTCACTGTTGACCACTCTCTGCAGATTGATTTCAGCAAATGGTACTGTACCTCATTTTTTTTGGTTGAACTATATGTGTTCGTGTGATACTGAAATACAAAGTCACTCTGGTCTTGGTACTATCCTATCAAATCATTTGTCCTGTGTGGATCCCTGAAACTAGACCTGATGGTGTCTGAAAGAGGGCTGCATAAAAATGGGTGAAGTAACGCTCCTGAAGAAGAGAAAGATGAGGGCTTATGGCTGAAGCCATCTGACAACCCAAATTCTGGGCAAGAGATTGCTGAAATAACTGGTTCTGTCATGGTTTCCAGAAAATAGTATGTCTGAAGAGAATGAGGCGGAGGGAGTTTGTAATTTTGCTTTAGCCTGTTCTTACTGTTAGTGTTAAATCCTTCTTTTTTCTAATGTGACTGCCTTGTCACAGCTCCAGAGAATGGCTTATAATCTTGTAGGACATACTGAAAGGCTGTCATTTCAGCCCATAGTTTAGGACTGATTTTACTTTTCTTACAGGCTTGGATTTTACCACAGGTTAAAAAAGTCTGCAGATAGTTGCAGTGTAATTGTAGGAGCCTGGAGAAGTATTGGGAATGGAAACATGGTTTTCATTGTTCTGACAGGCAGTAATGTGATGAAAACAGCCTGGGGCTGCCTTTTGCTGGAAGCATAATACTGCAGAAGAGGAAAAACTTGTGTTCTGCTCAGTGTTTGCTGAAGCAAATACTAAGTAAATAATGCAGCTCCCCTCCATCTTCTCCCCACCCCTCCAAGGTGGAGCCTTGCAGATTCATGCAGAATTGTGTCAATTGCTCAAGCTCTTTAGGAATTCTAAAAGTTCAGTGGGAACAAGCTTGTGGCGAAATGGACATGGGTGTACGAGTTGTTTGTGTGGACCTTCCAAACACAGAGGATTTCAGTTTGGTTAGTGTTAGAGTGAAGAGCAAGAAGCTGCAGCTCGTAGTTGTGTTGCCTACATGTTATTTCCATTGTGTGCTCTGTCCACTCTCGTGTCTGGAGGGACAGCTGATTCGATTGCAATTAGGCTTGCCTAAAATTCTCAGAAAGACCTAGTGCTGGCAAGAGGTCTCATCATGCTGCTTTGTAATGATAAATCCAGCCTCCGTAGTTTCCCTGTTGGAAAGCGTGCAAGATCTCGGCAGCTGCTGGCCTGTGATAAGAAACCCTTTGCTACAGGATGGTTTGTGCTGCTTTTATGTAGCTTCCATCTCCTGCTGGTCAGAGGGGGCTGGTGGACTAGGCTGGGATTTAGACAAGGCCATGCAATATCCTGCAATTGGATAACTAAGTATCTTTCTTGTATTTCTAAAGCACCAGCTTTAATTATGAATCCTTGAATTTGTGAATATTGAGAGGTAAAAAGTAATGCATTTTTCACAAGAAGCTTTCTTTGCTTTCGTGCAAAGACTGAATATTGTACAAAGAGAAGGTAGCATGCTCTATGGACTTGAGTTTTTTAAAAAAAACCAGCTTTCCTGTCTTCTGACTGGAGTAGTGTATCAAATTTATCTGAGCCTTTCAGAATTTGTATAAAAAGCCTAATTCAGTAATGAGGTTCCATTTCTGTCCTCGAAAAAGCCTTGCCTGCAATCATTCCTCTGTGGATTTAACAGAACATGCACAACACCATCTTAAAAAGAAACATGTTCAGCAAGTCCACCACTAGTTGATGATGCTCTACCTGCCTTGAAAAGTTAAAACCCTGAGCATAGCCTTTGCAGCACTCTTTGTAAAGATCTCTGGTCTGCTGTGAAGGAGTTAATCTGGTGTTAATCTTTCAGACAATCCAGTTCTGTTCACTTACTTATTACCAGACTGTTATTTAACTGAGCTTATCCCATGGTAGTTTACTTTGCAACAGGGTTGTTATAAAATAACCACTTTTTTTGTCGGATAATATTTTGTGTTGGGAGGCATTGCAAAAGACAAAGGAGAAGAAAAACAAAGAAGGAAAGGAGTAGAATTGCTGAAGTCTAAACCGTTCTTGTGTTGCTGTTGCAGTGCAATCCAGAACGCTCCGAACCCTGGAGGTGGCGATACACAGAAGCCAGTAGCAAAGCTGTCCCCGATGAAGGCGCAGCCTCGGAAGGTGCCCTGCAGGGGTCAGGCCGGCTGCCGGGGGCCCTGTGGCGCCGGGGAGGCCGCTCGCAGCCCGGGACAGTTTTCCGCACAGATTGAGAACACGCCGATCCTGTGTCCGTTCCACCTCCAGCCCGTGCCTGAGTACGAAATCCTCCTTGTAATTATTTGTACCCTTCTGCGGTGGTAAACACGGCCTGTGGCAATTCAGAGATGGAGTTGACTTCTAAACACCCTTCTAGAGTCTTCACATGTGCCACAGACAGGTTTCAGCATCTAGAAGCAGGTCTGATGTAGCAGATTGGAGTTAGTCTATGATAATTATCTTTTGTGTTTTGCAAGAAGGGCTTTACTAAACATGGTGCAGATGGCCAGCTCTGTGGCTCATGGCTGTGATTTGTAAACTCAATTTGAAGCCTTCCTTCGGTTCTTTACAGGGACAGCAAAGCACTGGGGCAGTCCCTTTGGGTGTTACAAAGTAAATGTCAGTGAATAAATCTTGAAGATTGATTTATTTCTAAACATAGTTTTTAAATTGTGCTATGAGAACTTTTCAAAAGCCTCTGGCTGTTAAAGAAGACCTAAGAACTAGAACTAGCCTGTGTATCATCCCCCAGCTTCTACGGAATCTCACAGTCCATCTGCCCTTGAGTTGAAATTCAATGAGTATCCTGCCTGTATGTAATGGCCCAGGGGAACTTCATCTATCTGCCTTCTCCAGGTTTCCTATATTATTAAGAGGTCATTGTGTATGATTCCATCTATGACAATTACATGTCATAATCCTCCTCTTTCAGCTGCACCTCTTTTGTCTGCTGGCCACCTCAGATCCCTATCTTCCTGTGCTGGACAGGTGCTGCATTTAAAAACTCATCAAATCTGTATTCCACAGTGACAGGATGCTGATTGTCTTGATGGTTTTTTAGATATGCAAATACTCCAGTTCAGTACAGGTGTGGGAAAGCAGCATAAGAATCTTTGCAGCAATATTGATGATTCTGACAGCAAAGCAGCAGTGGTATTAATTAAGCTGCAGTGTGAATGATGACTGTCCCTCAGGGCTTTGCAAAGCAGGATAGCCACTAACCCGTCACTGCCGAGAGGGAAGGGACATGATGTAAATACATCTCTAGAAAATTGAGGACTTCCTTCCTAGTATTTCCTTCCTTGTCCACCCTCTTCAGACAGAGGTTATTCCTCTTAAATTGTGGGTTGCTCCTTTATAACGAGTATCAGTATCGTAATAAATAATATTTACTAAGAAAAGATGGTTCATTTTATGAGACTGTACTGATGAGTGCTTGTGAAGAAAAAACTGACTTGGAGGCCAAAAATACAAGAACAGAGGATAGTTAAAATTGCCCTGATGCTCTGCTCAGTTGCTAACAGGCCAGCACTGAACAGAGTGTGTTTTTACATGAGCTAGTGACCATCTTAGTTCTTTATTGAATTTGCAACCTCGAAGACTTCTGATCAGTGATTAAAAGTGTCTGTGCATTGAAGTATGTGCTTGGTATAGATCTCTTAAAATGAGTATTTTTGAGATCAAGTACTTTAGGCAAACTGTACCCAGAATAAACATGTTCTCAGGCACAGCACAGATGAAATCAGTTATTCTTCACTGTTCACGGAAAGCTTGCTGCAAGGAAGGAGTTATCTTTGTTCTAATAAATTACTTCAAATTGTGCTGCAGCCTTATGTGGGTCTTTCATCAAACAAGCAAAACCAACAACTTGTTTGTAATTTGAAATAAATTATGACTGCTTGTAAATTTGATACCTTCCTAGGCCTGAGACAGTATTGAAAAATCAAGAGATGGAATTTGGCAGAAACAAAGAGAGGCTTCAGTTTTTTAAGGTATGTCTGTACCTGTGGCTTTTGTATTGTGTTGTGGTTGTCTGAAGAGCTTGCTCCATTTGTCTACCAGTGTTCATGTTTAGATGATAAATGTAGAAACTTGGAAGTGTGAGACTCTCAAATCTGAATTTAGTAAGGGAACAGAAAATTGGCTAATAGCATGGTTTGTGACTTTGAATCTAAAAGCCATTAGGCAGCAGCAGCTCTAAAGCTTGGTGTGTCTTAAAGGAGAGATAATCTTTCATAATTCTAACTTGAAAAAGCTTTGCTCTGATGTGGTTCTTGTCAGTGTTAAGGTAGTGGACAAAGTAGGTATTTAATGAAGCATTAGTGTTTTTAATGCTTTTTCATGACCTCCATGCCTTTGGTCCCATCCATACTTATGTTACATACCTTACTGGGGCTGGAGATGTTGAAAGGGGGCCATGTAGAGAGAGACATTGCTGCTTTCAGAGGAGACAACAGTAAACACTTTTGCTGCAGATCTTGCGTGGTGAACATTGGCTTCGTTGTTGCTAGCCAGGGGTCTGCAGCATCAGCATTTGATTATCATCCACTGATTTCACCTGGTTTAGGTATCCAGTGAAATGACCTTTTCATATGGGTAGACTGGGAGGTTTCTTCTACATTATTAAGGAGGGAACTGCCACATTGAATGTTGTTCCAAGTTTCCATGTTAGCTCTTTTAAATTGAGCATCCTGAGTTCAAGACACTTTTCTAAATTGCATCTTCAGTCTCACACAGGAGTGTAAAACCTAAACTATATTGTGCTATAAATACAAGTGCTTATGTTCTGTTGTCAAAATACTAGTCTTAGCTGGGCAGGTGATCAGTTGTGTGAACTGGAAAGTGAGAGATTTATGCAGCCCAGCTGTGGACAGGTAAGTATGGATTATTGATCAGGAAATGAATGCTTGGTTTTGGTGATTAAGAATGTTCCAAGTCCCAGGGGATTGTGTACATCTATTTGACAGTTAAGCAAAAGCCACTTGCATAAATCGCAAGTGCTGTGTTCTTGCATATTAGTCGTGTCTTTTTAGTTATGTTCTAAGAATTGAATATACCTTGGGAATAATGGAATTCCTCTCTCTCTCTTTTTTTCTTTTTTTTTTTTTTTTTTTCTTCTCGTTTTTCCTTCCCCTATTTTGGGAAAACTACAGTGGAGTTCCAAGGTTTTCAAGAATGTTTCCATAATCCCACCTGAGACTGGAATGGCACACCAAGTTAACTTGGAATATTTGTCCAGAGTTGTTTTTGAAGTTAAAGATTTCCTATATCCTGATAGTGTGGTTGGCACAGATTCTCATACAACCATGGTAAATGGCTTGGGTATCTTGGGCTGGGGTAAGTATGCTAAGAGTAACTTGGTAGCCCTTTGAAGTGTCCTACAGCATTACTGACAAAGTGTTCTTCCCACTGGATGTCTCTATCTCAAGCATAACAAACTCTGTCTTGAATTATTGTTCAGAATGCTTTTTGTTAAAAGTAATCCCAGCTAACGTTTTTTCCATTGAAAAACTGTTCTTTGTCAATTTAAACAGAAAATAGCCAAAACCCAATTGATACTCAAGTAAGTGCTGTTAGTACACGCAGTATAATATCTGTATGAAGATTTCCCTTGGAAAGTTAATTTTTGATATAAAGTATTCTCTGGTTGAGGGTGAGATCTAACTTCAGTAGTAGTCTTGCTTCATTTTATTTTCAATGTATAAACATTGAATAGAACTTGTGCATTTCTTGCTGTAGCCTGGTTGCAGATGGAGGGATGCACTTGACTCATAAGAGAGAAGCAGCAGTGTTTATTGTTACAAGCCTTTAGGATTAATAGGAAGATGTTTATTAGAGTTTTAGGACCTCAACATATTTAGTGTCAGGCTGTTTTCATCACCTTAAGCAACCAATATTCCTCTTCCAGGTGTTGGGGGCATTGAAACAGAAGCAGTGATGCTGGGGATGCCGCTTACTCTCACTTTGCCTGAGGTTGTTGGGTGTGAACTGACAGGTACAGCCAGCCCGCTTGCTACATCCATAGATATTGTTGTGAGCATTACAAAGGTAAGAGTTTGATGCCTTTTCAAACAAAGCAAAGCTTGTGGCCAGTTTTGCCAGTGGTGTCTGAGAACTGAACTAAATGCTGGGGATAGCTTTAATTATGGCAGTGCAGATAGAGATGAGTAATCTCCAATCATTTTTATTTAGTAGTCCTCTGAAGTAATGTTTTCAGGGGTTGGGTTTTCCGCCACCCCCCTATAGGGGTTTATTTACATGCCCTCTTTTAGTGAAAAAATATATTAAAAAAGCCCCAGTATATGTGTGCAGGGCTGGAGCAGGGAAGAGAAGCCCTGTTTTTCCTTTTTCTCCATCTGACAGCATGTGGGCTTCTTCCCTAGGTTAGAAACTTTCCCTGAATACCCTTTTTGTTCCAAAATACTCCTGCGAGACACAAGGTCTGTCTGTGACTGTGAGCTCGTACAACTCCAGAACCTGTTTTGTGAAGATGGGGTTATGCCAGGGTGGTGCAGGCTGCTGCTGTTATGGTGGGGGGAGAGGGGTCCCGTTAAGAGCGTCAAAGCACTGAAGAACTGCACGTGCTTTGAAAACTCCATTCTTCTTGCTGGCATGATGCCTGAGGAAGGGTGTATCTGCTCTCCACTAGGAAATCTGCGGAACTTGTTTGCAGATGGAGGAGGTGTGGTGTAGATGCTTAGAACCCAGTATGTTAATGGGGCTTGCGTTTTGTTGCAGATGTGGGCCTTAAGGTTCAGCTTTTTGTTTTAAATGTTTATGACTGGCTAGTTGCAAGTTGTTGCAACAAGCATTACTTGCACTGTACCTCTTCCCATAACAAATACCGTTTTGTCCTCTCTTAAACAGCATCTTAAGCAAGCTGATGTCGCTGGAAAATTTGTGGAGTTTTTTGGGAGTGGAGTTTCCCAGCTGTCTGTAGCAGACCGAACCACGATAGCAAATATGTGTCCTGAGTATGGTGCTATTCTGAGCTTTTTCCCTGTTGATAATGTGACACTGAAGCACTTAAAGCATACAGGTAAGGTGAACTTAAAGCAGTGATTCATTGTCTCCATGTTTCAGATATGGGGCAATGAATTTTTTGCTTGAAACGTCATAGTTCTTAAACAGGGATTATCTGCGGACTTCTGACGTCGATTTGATGTCTAAAATTGTGCTGTACAGTAACAGGCTGTGTCACAGGATATACTTGGCTTAACTCTTACCCAGCAGAATCTCATGCGTCTGAGTAATACCTACCACAAAACTTGTGCTGTAAGATTTACTGCTGGCTAGTTCTATGGGACACTTAGCCCACGGTGTTTGAGTCTGAGTTACGTGCCTGTTTATCAGTGCAGATGTTTTCTCATGTGGCCTGTTTTGTCTCTGTGTATCCCATGTATTGAAGTGGGGCTGTAGTTTTTGTATACACAGCACTGTCCTGGGCATAGCTGGCTGCACTTGAGGTTTGCGGCTGGTCCGTTAGTCTAACACCCGGTTTGCTAACATCATGTCATTTTTCAACATCCAGAGTCATGTTTTGAAAAGTGTGTGTAAACCTTTAAAAGAAAATAAAATTCTCATTACAGTATATACTATATTGTCTGTAGTATATAAAATATATACTATCTGTATAGTAAGAAAATTCTCATTTATATTTTGAAAAGTGTATGGAATATAAGTATTCTCAATATGAAATAAATCCCTTAATCACTGTAGAGTCCCTACAAAATCACAATCTAAAATGGTTACAAGAACTTAAGTGGAAAAAACTCAAATCACAACACATTTCCATTTTTTCCCCACATATTTTTTTCCCCTTTCAAGAGCATTATTTCACTGATCTGTCAAGCTAAACTCAAAGGGTGTCAATTTGTTACCGAACTACCACAAAACGACAAAGCTGCAGGGTGACAGATATCAAAAAACCCCCATTCACATAAGTGAGCTTATCTGAAACTGAAATCTGTCACTTGGAAATAGGAATTAAACATTTTTAATTGCACAGCAAACATGTTTTGTCTGCTCAGGGCAGCACAAATGCAACATTTTCTAATGATAGCCACTAATGCTGCCTGTTGCCAACTAAGCACATGATCTGTATTAAACAGGTAAATCTTAATGGAGAAAAGCTTTATGAACATCAGGGACAAATGTGTAAGTTTAGAGTTACAACTGCTGGAGTTGGAGCAGCTTATTTTGTTACTTGATAAGGAAAGTTAAGCTAATTGTGCATAATTCTTGAATAGCTCCTGGGAGTTGCCAGTGGAAGTGGTGTCCTTGGAAAAAAGTACTTGGGATGATATGCTGACAGTCCAGATTTATGAGAATTGGTTGGTTGGTTTATTTATGTTTTTTAATGTGACTTCTCTCATGTTCAAAATAATCTTCTCAAGGTTTTGACAAGGCCAAGCTTGAGGTCATGGAAGCGTATCTTAAAGCTGTGAAGTTATTTAGGAGTGATGAGAGTTCTTCCAGAGAACCTGAGTATTCCCAGGTATGCTTGAAATGACTTGGTTTTGTATGTGATTCTCATAATAAATAACTACTGCTGACTTAGCAAATTTGTTTCCTCCTGTAGTTTTTATTGCTTAATAAAAGCTGCATTTATTACGTTAAAGTTTTGAGAAGCAGAGTATGTTGCAGAATGTAGAGGGGGTGGGAGAAAGAAGGGAAGCATAATACAGTTAATGTCAACTAACAGATATGGAATTCCTATCAGTCCTGAGTGATAAGTCTTACAGATGGTAGAAAAGTTAGGGGTAGTATTAAAATGTTCTGAGTGAGTAGGGTAGCCCTTTACAGTGGGTGGGCTTGAAAATAGGAGCCCAGAGATTTCATGTCTCGGAACACTCAAATTTTAAGTAAAAGAGGTCCTGGATTTCTCGAGTTTACTGACTGTGCTGTTGGGCTGGGATTGATGAGGCATGTTTTTCTTTGTTTCTTGTATTTTGTAGGTTGTGCAAATTAGTTTAAGTTCTATAATTCCATATGTCAGTGGCCCCAAGAGGTCCCAAGACAGAGTGGCTGTTAATAATATGAAAAGTGACTTCCAAGCCTGCTTAAATGAAAAGGTTTGTACACCTGATGTACTCTTCAAAAGGTACTTCCTATGACCTACATGAATGAAGCTTGTTGCTTACTCCTTGCATACCAACTGAGCTGTCCTGATGAGTAGATGAACAGCTTATTCCCTGGCGGTGTTAAAGGCCAGGTTGGACAGAGCCATGGGTGACATGGTTTAGTGTGAGGTGTCCCTGCGGACGGCAGGGGGGTTGGAACTAGATGATCTTAAGGTCCTTTCCAACCCAAACCATTCTATGATTCTATATTATTCTTGCTTGACAAATATCCTGAGGATAGTAGCTGGTAAATATAGGTGTGTTTGTCAGGAATATGAACTTAGGAAAATCCCTTAATTTTGCTATTTAGATCACTGAGGAGGAGAAACCTTTAAGTGATAAACAGAATCATAGAATGGTTTGGGTTGGAAAGGACCTTAAGGTCATCTAGTTCCAACCCCTCCGTCATGGGGTTTATAGCATAAAATAGCACAAGCTTGGGAAATGTTTACTCATTTCTAGAGTTTTTTAAATGGCTGTATTTTACTTATATTCCAAACAGAATTACCATAAGAAAAAAGAAGTCATCATAGCTAAAGGGTGATGCCTAAAGGCTGCCATGATCTGTATCTAATTGGTGTTCTGGGTTCTTAAGTTAGCAAATGATTTTTCCCCTCAACTTGACTTCCTTGAGGAAATCTGTTTACACTGAAGGTGGCATTTTTGGTTAGGGATATGCATAGGTAGCTGAGAATGCCGTAATGCCTCTTCATTTTTAGTGTTTATCATGAACTTGAAGACTGGCAGCAGTATTAGAAGTATACACAGTTAGACACTGTAAAAATAATTTCTGTTGGTTTAAGCATTTCTGGCTTATAAGGAGATGTATAATACAGAATGATCAGTTGTGCTCAGAGAAATGATAACTGATCACAGATCACAGTGTGGTTGAGGTGGAAAGGGACCTTTGGAGGATGACTCTGTGCTGAAGAGCTGACGGTATGCAATGTTATTAACCTAATCTACCTTTAGGTATCAGCCTCTTCAAATAAAAATCCTAGGTATTCCTCTAATTCAGAAACAAGTATTGTGTAGAAGTAGACATGCATTCGTTGGGGATTGTTCTTTCCTAGTTAGCAAGAAATGTGTGGGATCAGCCATGCGTTGACTGGCATTTGTTTGCAATCATTGCAAAGTTAAAGCAGTTAGGAATAAAGAGGGATGAGACCACTGTCTGTATGGACAGAGGTGTGAACTGAGTGTGGCTTTTAAAATCTCTTCAGGGGGTTCCTAGTGGCACAGCTGAGTGTTACCTTAAAGTGAGGGTTCACTTGATCATGCTGTAATATCATACTTCCTGTGCTGTAGTAACTGCTAACGTGTGTGTTTTTTCATTTAGTCTGGTGTTAAAGGCTTTCAGATTGCAGATGAGAAACAGAATGACATTGTACCTGTTCAGTATGAAGGAAATGAATACAAGCTATCTCACGGCTGCATTGTCATTGCTGCAGTAATCAGCTGTACAAACAATTGTAATCCATCTGTCATGCTTGCTGCAGGTACGTTTTGATTAGTGACTGCCTGGATGATGCCTCTGTGATTACACAGCCTTTATCTTCACTTTTGCAGGTTCTCTTTAATGACTTGACTAAAAGGTTTGACACTAAGCTTTAAGCTTGTTGTGTGTTCTGGAGGTTATGTAATGAAAGCTACTTTTCAATAATACAATCTCAAGATTTGTGACATAAACGGGTGTTAATGATAGTAATGACAAAATATTTATGTTGGGTAGTATTTCAGCAAGTCACCAGTGTCAGTTGATGCAGGAGTTGCTGAGCAGTTGGTCTGTGCTGTAGTCACAGCTTGCACATACCTCTGCAAGCTGTCCCAGAACAGCTACTCCTCTGTCAGAGCCTGCTTGCTTGTTTTGGGGCCTTCTGGGCTAAGGCAAGCTTCCCTTTGAGGCTTTGTGGCCTGTATAGAAGAATAATAAATGGGTTTGCACGGCCAACTAGAACATGGGAAAGATTTTTTTCTTACAGAGAAGAAAATGGGCATTGACATTATAGGAATGGGAACAAAAACCTGAATCAGTGTTATGAGTTAAGAAACTTTATTCAGGCAGATAGTTGTTTTAATAATAAACTGAAGGTCTACTGATCCTCTGGGGGGGTTTATGCTTAGTTTAAGGTAACATCATAAAAATGTTTTTTTAAGGGATATACTAAATACAAGATTTTTTTTTGATTTTTTTTTTTTTTTCTCCAGGACTTTTGGCCAAAAAAGCTGTTGAAGCTGGCCTAGTGGTTAAGCCCTACATAAGAACAAGTTTATCACCAGGCAGTGGAATGGTTACACATTACCTCAGTTCAAGTGGAGTATTGCCATACCTCAGTAAGCTTGGGTGAGTTGTGACCCCCACTTTATTTGTCACTTCAGGACAATAGCACATGATAAATACAGTGGTTGTTCATTTTGGGTGGTTAATTCTGAACTTACTAGATTGTCATGTTAACTACTAGATGGCTTAAAGTTGTATTTTATTCCCACCTTGCAATTGACTGTGTAGCTCTCTACCTCCTCTGAGCTTTGCTTTTTCAGTAGTGATATACTTAATTGTAAGTGTCTTACAGGAAAAGATGCACTTGTTGATGTATGTTAAAAGTGGAACTTGGATGTAAATTTATTGGGACAAGCTGTATTAGGCTTTTCTTAACACTGCTGCTGTCGTAGGTTGCTTGGCCTGGTTTTGGTCGCTTTGTAGCAGTAACTAGAGTATGTGCATAATTCTGTAATGGTGCCCAGCTGTGTTCTGTGAGGAGTGTTACTGCCTTTGCTTTGCTGTTACTTATGGAACTAACAGCATCTAGAGATATTTTACTTGACTTGATTGATTGCAAAAATGTTGCCTTTTATCCTCCTGCTTGCATCAGTGAGATGTGGTGTCTGGTGCTAACATCCTAAAAAGTCTTAATTGTCAAAGAAATATCTTCTTGATGGTGGCTGATGAAAGAAAAGCTACTTTTGCTAACAAAATGCTTGTAATCATTTAATGTGTTACTTGATTGTTCTTTTCCGATGTAGGTTTGAGGTTGTTGGTTATGGTTGTTCAACCTGTGTTGGAAACACTGCCCCCTTGCCAGAAGCCATTAGGAATGCAATCAAGCAGGTAAAGCTCTAAGGCTTGTTGAGTATGGAAATACAGTTCTCACTGAGTGCAAAATACACTTTACTGTTGGTTTGGACTTTGCATGTCAGAGATTATGCTAATTCATTGCTATGTAAAATAACTGTAATAGTATTTGTAGCATACAGATCTAAATTACAAGATAAATACATAGCATTAATGTTATGGATGGGTTTTAAAGAGGTATGTGCTTGAGTGATTTTAACCAGCTATGTCTGAACAGCTGTAGCATCCTTCTGCTGTGAAGAAGGAAAGAAGAATACCAGAAATAAAAGGCAGGGGAGGAGTTCAGTGAAGCGGTCAGAGGGTCAAGAGTGAAAAGGAAGAGAAGGAGAAAGGGTGGTGGGAGAGCAAAATGCCTTTCAATTGAAGTGTTAGAATAAATAGTTGAAGCGGAATGCTAAAAGCACATTTGATTTAGTCAACAAAAAATAGCATAAACTATTGAAATACTGCAAAGTCCTACAGAAAAACATCCATGGCTCTTCCTCTCAGGGAGATATAATTGCCTGCGGAGTGTTGTCTGGAACAAAGAACTTTGAAGGACGTCTCTGTGACTGTGTCCGTGCCAACTACCTTGCTTCTCCACCACTAGTAGTTGCTTATGCTATTGCAGGCACGGTCAGAATAGACTTTGAAACTGAGCCTTTGGGTAAGTATTTGCTTACATCTTCTATTTCTGCATCTAATGCATACGTAGGAGAGATTTCCGCATCTAATGCATATGCGGAAGAGGTTCCTTCGCATGCGTTTAGGCGTGAAGAGAAAGCACAGTTGTGTTTTGGTTGTTGCTCCTAGCTAATGCAAAGACTTTCATCAGTTAAGTGAATGCTTTGCTTATCTGGTACCGTCTCTGAATACCTGAATATAGACATATTTGTATTCTAATAGAAATATAAAGTCTAATATTCTTCACAATTACTGTTCTGTTAAATCTTCTGCAGGCACTGGCTTCAATGGTGAAGGCATTTACCTACGAGATATTTGGCCCACCCGAAAAGAACTTCACACTGTGGAGGAGGAGTGTGTGATATCAGCCATGTTTAAGGAGTTGAAAGAGAAAATGGAGGCAAGAATGCTCTTTTGTTCTACATAACTTAAAGATTGTATTTTATTGTAGCTTTGTAATATCTTCCAGCTGAACCAGATTGGTTTGTCACTTTTTTCCCTTACTGTAAAGGACTTAACTGAGATGGGTACTTGTATTAAATACTGATTCTTAAGTAATATCCACGGAGATAACTTGCAGTATAGGATAGAAATTAAAAAGAAGACCACCAGTAAGTCTCTGGTTTCAGAATATAAAAATTATAAACCTATTTCTCTGTTCTTTTTGGTTACTTTTTTCTGTAGAAAGGAAACAAACGATGGAATCTACTGGAAGCACCTGAGTCAACTTTATTTCCCTGGGATTTAAAATCTACTTATATCAGATGTCCTTCCTTTTTTGATAAACTTGTGAGTACACTGGATCTGTCCACCAGATGATGTGCCTTACATTTAAGTATCAGAATAGCTAGTCCAGTAAAGCTTCATTGTTTGAGTGACTAATTTGGTTATCACTAATATTTCTCAGTCTTTAAATACTGTTTGGATCTCTGGAACAAGTGGAGCCTGTATGTCAGTGTGCCTTCGTATACTGCAGCTATGGTTTATGCATATAATGGTCTTGTAAGAAAAATATATCTTATGTTGTTGTCTGTCTGTCCTTTCCCTCCCTCCCTGGCCCCTTCCTTTTCAGGCCAGAGAACCAGTTTCACCACAACCGATTGAAAATGCCCATGTCTTGCTCTTTTTGGGAGATTCAGTAACTACAGATCACATATCCCCTGCTGGAAGCATTGCAAGGAGTAGTGCTGCTGCTAAGTATCTGACCAACAAAGGGTAAGGACTTCTCATATTAACAGCTCTATATCAGAGCACTGCTTCCCATGCCAAATAATTGA
This sequence comes from Nestor notabilis, assembly GCF_000696875.1. Lineage (NCBI taxonomy): Eukaryota > Metazoa > Chordata > Aves > Psittaciformes > Psittacidae > Nestor > Nestor notabilis. Next base: position 7,348 of record NW_009942508.1, on the reverse strand, counting down.
TCAGCACTGTTGCTTTTCCTTTTATGCCTGACTGCATAAAGTGGAGACTGTGTGTGGATAAGCAAAATAGTAACTGTTGCTGGTGTCTGTAAGTTTTAAAGAGAACGAAACCAGGTTTTCTAAATGAAAGTGATTGGTGCTGTAATTCACCTCTGCATCAGTGGGCATCCTGCAGCAGAAATTCCACTGAAATTCCAAAAGACACAGAACACAACACAGTGCTGAGCTGCTGCTGAATGGTTTGGAAATTAGATTGTTGCATTATATTGCAAAGGTGTGTAATAATTGCAGTATCTCTGAAGCATGCCAAAATAGTAGCCTGTGGTGTGCACTCCTCTGTAACTACTACATTCAGTCTGAATGAGTAGTGTTACGAGAAGCAGAGGCAGACTTCATGGGCCTCTAATCCCAGGATGGTCATTTGATTTAGGAGTAAAGCTCTCATTTTGGTACAATGCTTGTTAATAAATATGCTGGTAGAGCTAAGAGGATTAGTAAACAAGCTTGTTTCTTAGAACAATCTCACCATAATTCTCATGTAGTTTGTACCATACTGCTTGTAGCACTCCATAAAAAAGTCATAAAAAATTAATGTAAAATTGTAGTTTTCTTCATGAATAATGTAGCAATGGTTACATGTTCGGCTCGTGATTTATTGTAACTGCATTTGTTGGACAAATAGTTCTTTACATCTTGCACTGAAAACTTTAGAGATGCTGCAATAATTATTATAAAAATCATAGTATTATTGTAAACCATATAGTCTTTAATTGATTCCCTTTTAAATATTCTTCTTATTCTAGACTCACACCTCGTGAATTCAACTCTTATGGAGCTCGAAGAGGTAATGATGCTGTGATGACAAGAGGTACCTTTGCAAATATCAAGCTTCTGAATAAGTTCATTGGAAAACCAGCTCCCAAAACAGTTCACTTCCCATCAGGGCAAACGGTAAAGATGTGTTTGTTTACAGAGTGACTCTGAACCTGTGCAGCAGGTTTACAGCTCACTCACTCTGTTTCACTTGCTTATTCCACAGCTAGATGTGTTTGAAGCAGCAGAGCTCTACCAGAAAGAAGGCATCCCCGTAATTATTCTAGCAGGAAAGAAGTATGGACTGGGTAGCTCAAGAGACTGGGCTGCAAAAGGGCCTTTTCTACTGGTACTGCTGGTTTGTTTGGCTTTGGGGTGTGTCTTTGTGTTATCTGGAAATATCTAAAACCACATTGTTTAGTTTTGGGTGTAAATGTGTTCAGAAACTGTCCTCAATGTTGAAAATAATACCACATTTTGTTTTTAAGACTTCTCAGTAATGTCTTTGCTAGAACCCTCATAGAAGAGAATCACTAAATCTGAATTTCCTAATTAAATTACTGTCTTAGAGATAAATTAGTTCTTTAGTGATGACCTCTGTTTGGTCTTTGTGGGTACTACATATCCAGCTATTGGAGGCCAATTTCCTCTAGTACTCAGAATATATTCTGAGTCAGTCATTTATTCATGTGGAGCAATGGAAGCAACTGCATTTAGCCTAGGACCTCCCACCTGCTAATCACAGCATGGTCTCTGTCTGTTGTAAAACTTCATCTCATGTTGTATGGGCCTGCTCTGGGTCATTTCCTTTCATGTAGCTGTACAGCTAAGAAGTGTTACCTACTTACTTACGTACAGGACTCATACAAAGCACTGCTTTACTATTCAGTTTGAATTGCAAGATTTTGGACATAATGTATATTTGAAGCTTACTTCTGCATTTTGCTGACTATTGTACTGAAATACAAAATCACTTGTGTTTTTTGTAGGGTGTTAAAGCTGTCCTGGCTGAAAGCTATGAGAAGGTTCATAAAAGCCAGTTGATTGGGATTGGCATAGCTCCACTTCAGTTTCTTCCTGGGGAAAATCCAAGTACTTTGGGTCTCACTGGCAGAGAGCAATTTTCTATATTGTTCCCTCCAGAGCTGTCACCTGGAATGACTTTGGATATTAAGGTATCTTTGCAATATTTCTTCCATTTCTCTTTTGAGTGTACTGACAATTGAAAGCACAGAAAGAAGTTAATTCTGATGATGGAAAGCAGGATAAAACCGCAAAACTTGGTTCTCTTTGCAAGCAAGCTTATAGTAGTTTGCTGTGGTTATTGAAGTGGCCCAGAGTATTGCAACTTGAAATCCTTGATTGTTTTTTGGGGTGGTGTTTCCCCCCTCACAGGTACTGTGTAAGGGTAGAATTGAGTCTTGTGTCTCATTCAGGTCCTTTTAAAGACATCGGTGTGACTATTTGAGAGATGCTTCAGCTTTCCATTCTGTGTAAGAGACCCATAGTGACCCATAGTAACCCATACTATGCCCATAGTAACATGCTTTGTGCCATCTTAGGGAAATGGCTTTGTCTTTGTCACAAGCAGGTACGTAGCATGCTCCCAGCTGGATCTACACTGTGGAGTAAAATGGGCCTTCATTCTGTTCCCAGCAGTGTCTCTGATTTCCAGTGGCAGATAGGCAGGGTCAATTTGCTTGTGTTGATCAAAATGTGGGGTTAGACTGTTAACTGAGAAATGAGCAAAGGGAAGTGAAAGCAAAACTCTTAATTGGTTTCTCTTTTTTGCTTTTCTTTTGAAGACAAGCACTGGAAAAGTATTCAGCGTGATTGCCTTGTTTGAAAATAACATGGAGATAACTTTATACAAGTATGGTGGAAGTCTAAACTTTGTGGCTCGAAGATTCTTATAGTAGACTGACTGATATGGGTACCTTGCATAACTGGTAATGCTGAAAATGCCTTGTGTGAACCCAGGAATCTGTACTGTGGAACTGCAAACAGTCCTAGTGTGCTCAAAGTTACTTCGTCCATGGATGTAAAAGATTGTGAATCATTGTTACTGCAACAAGATCCTTCCTGATTTTAAATAATATTCTAATGGTGCTATTAAACATTGCTAAAATCAACATGTGTGTTGTGGCAGAGAGCTGTAAGTATGGAGGGGATGTTTTATCAGACCATTTTGTAAATAAACAATGCAAAATCTGAACCTGATCGTGCTGAAGGTTATTATGTCAGGAGACTTTGTGCAGTTGTTTCCACTCAGTTCTTGCACCTGTAAATCTGTGTACTGCTGTGTGTTGGTTGTAGGGTAGCAGATGGTATGGAATGGTAAAGGCTACATACAATTTCATTATTATTATTTATTTTTGCATCCAGAGCTTACAACAGACCCTCAGTTTTAAACTTGCTCTGTAGGTTATGGGTGTTCAAAAAAGCAGTCCACATGAGGCCTGTGGTGTCCTGTACTGCAGATCAGGACTTCCTTACCTGTAGTATGGGATTATATTTCATCTGAACCCAGATGTAAAACTGCTCACACTATGAAATACTGTATGCTTAGAAGTATGGCAAACATCTCTGCATTCAACAACATGCTCACAGTTACTTTGCTCACACCATTAAATGTAGCACCCCAGCCTTTGGGAAGCTGCAGTGTCCGATTGAAGCTTGTCCCATCTACTTCCAGGAATGTAGTTTGTCCTTTGTGACACCAATTGCTATGGTGCTGTTTGCAATACCATTAAACAAAGTACCTCCCGTTAGTATTTTAACTTCGAAAAATGTTTAAAAGTGTTAGGACTGTTTTAATTCTTGTGCTTTAAATATGACCCATGTCTAAAAAGTTATACTTGTCAGATGTTATAGTCAAGGCAGCCATTCTGCCTTTTAATGCTTTCTCATCTGCTGTCAGTTTACAGCTCTTCCAAACAATCATCAAATTCCCCTGCTGAAATTCCAGAACACTGAGCAAACCTGGCTCTTCTGTCATTGCAGCTTCCGTAAATGTAATTGTCAGCACACTGATGGGAAAAGCTCTGTTCCATATTGAATACTGACAGAAGATGCACAGTTTCTGCACAAGTGGTGGTTTTACCACCTAACTAAGCATTGACAGCTTCTAATCTGCCCAAGTGAGTCTTCCCTGTTTGTGTGTTCCTGTATCTTGAAAAGCTTCATAACACCATTTAGGGTTTGCATAGAGATTAATTTCTTTTGAAGGACAGAGCTGCAGTAACTTGACTAGAAAGTGTCAAGGCTTTGCTTTAAGATCTGTTGCTCTTGATAAACTTTGTCTTAAATATAAAAACTTTCAAGAGGACTGTATTAGCTTTAGTACATCTGCTTCCAGTTTATAACCAGACACTAAGGTAGTTGACTTGTAAACTTGACAGATGCACCGTTCAAATCTTTAAATAGTGTGTTTCTGACTTCCCTTTAAAAAAACCCCAACCTGGCATAATTTTATCATCACGAGATAGTATTTTTTGACAGTTCAAACAACAAATTACTTTGACCTCACTGGCATAACTTTGATACACCTTTTTTACTTGGTTGGACAAAGTTCCCTTAAAGTTTGAAATTCTGTATAGTCTCTTCCTATATTTCATTAGTTTTGCTGTGATCTTTTAGTCCAGGTAAAAACCATTCCAGTGACTCCTACCACTGATATGGATGATAAATCAATGCATTTCTGAATACTACATTCAAATGAGTGCTGAATGAGTTTCTGTTCCGTGGTACACATGCTAATTTTATCCAGAGTCAGTGAGCAGATCTTATTTCTTGCACAACAGTGTCTAATACTTTTCCCCAGCTCAAAGGCATGATTCAGTTCAAGAAAATGTGTGTTCATTATTGGGGAGCAAATAGGAATTTAGTGCTGGCAGATAATGATGCCTTGTGCAGATGATGAATAAAACCACACCAGGCCTATTGAAAACTCCTGTGATGGCTGATGCTGGAATGGAACACAGTCTCTGCCTTCTCTAGTGCAGTGACATGCTGCTTGCTTTAGAAGGAGGCAGTGATGCAGCCATGTGGAGGTAAAGCAGTATTATGAAGTTAAGTGCAATTTCATGAGATGTCACTATCCATAAAGCTAACCATCTCTTAAAAGACACGATGGGGTTCATTACCATAGCAACTACTTTAATTCTGCTGCACTCCTCTGTCTTAAAATCAGTGAAGGACACCTTTGGAGCTGTGCTTTGGCACAGTTGCTGTTCACCCTCAGGCTCTGGCTGTGGTTGCTGCAGGGGGTCCAGCCCTAGGTATGCCCAAGTGAGTGGCACCTTTGCCTGGTGCCCACGCTGCCTCCCACCCATCAGACCTGCGCACCTGAAGCATGGTGGGTGCTGCGAGGAGCAGCCCTGTGCAGGCGTCCATCTCCCACATAAAGGTTAACATTTGCCGAGTATCCACGTGATGTGCCTGTCCCCTCTCCCTCAGCAGCAGTGAACATTGTCCATCAGCCTGGTGGCCAAGGGGAGATGCTTAACTTTGGACACACTACTAGGACCTGTGAGCTTTAGCTGGGCAGGAGTGACGCCTGCTTTCTGGCAGCAGCAGGGTACGGTACAGCCAAAGCAGTGCTGTGATCACATGCAAAAATCCCAGTGTTGGATTAGACCTCTTGATAGTACCTGAAAGCATAGGAGGACGTGTACCTTTCTGAGGAAATGGCTCAGTGTGTTAGATGTATTTAACCTAGGCTTCTCTCCATTTTGATTTGGGGAAGAATCTTGTTCCCACTTTTCTAAACGTCTTCTCTCCTTGCACTCCCCTCCCTTCATCCCCCTCCCAAATTATAAAGCTTTGGGAGAGTGTTGATGTTTATACATTTTACACCTAAGTATAAGGACATGAAACTATATATATTAATCATATTTAAGCAACTGCAAATCAGTGTCTGCTGTTTAAAGCAAACAGAACAGTGTTTTAAGTTCAGTAAGTGTTGTATAGATAATATCTTAAGTTCAATTGATGACAATTGTGCATAAAATGTTACTGATGCTGTAAATTATTTTTAATAAAGAAAATTGTATCACACTTCTTTGTATGTTACCATCTATTTTGAATTCATAGTATGGAATACACTTAAAATGGTGTGAAAGGGTGGGGTGAGTAAGGAAAAGGGTGTAATTGTGTTGTGTTTTCTCCTTGAGGAGTGTCTTATGGGCTTCCAAAGTATGTTTAGTTGCTGTAGAAAGACGTTTCCTGGGTTAGCTGAGCCCCAGGTACCAGTCTATCATAACTACATCAAGCGCTTCTTTGATTAACCTATTGTTTTCTTCAGGAAAATGTCTACTTTAAACCAGACTCTAGATGAGATCCTGTATTAAAGCCAGCTGGTGACCAGGATTATGGTTATGGCACGTAGAGCTCACAGCTATCACAAAGACCTTCACCAGTGATCTGGGCACCACCTCTGAGGATTCACTTTTAGCACATGAGATGCTAAATGATTCAAGTCTAATCTTTCTTACGGATAACGGTGAGAGGCCAAAGCCCAACCTCAGTCCTGGCTGTTGCCTCACGGGGGCAGTGAGCTTCCCACCAGAACACCGGGCAGGCAGGAGCAGCAGGAGCGCCTGTGGGTATGGAATCTTGGCACTGCTGCCTGGATGGAAGCTAGGGCAAGCCTAGCCAGGTACCAGCCTGCCGCATGCACTTGCAGTTTGTTTACAGGCGGAAGGCGTATATTCAGTTTGTTCTGTAACCTGCTGTGTTTCAAGTGCCACACATAGCAAGAATGCTTTCCTGCTCTGCCCCTTTTGTTCCAGGAAGCTAAACTGTCAGGCAGCCTTGGGAATGGAGAGAAGGAGCCCTTAGTATTTACTGGAGCTCTTTTAATCTTGAGGAACATTTGTGTGATTTCTGGGGGGTGAGGGCAGATTGAAGCACGTGAATGTATTAGTTGGTCTGTCACCTTTAGTAATGTGCTGTGACGCTGGGAACAAACATCCAAGGAACTTTATTTGGTGCTTGGGGAAATAGTTCCCCTTTTCTAAATTCCCTATTGGATTAAAATAATGTTTTCATATCCTTAGTATTACAAGTATTGTTGGAATTAATCTTAATAGCTGGTTTACTTAAAACCAAGATTTTTTTCCCTTTTTATTTTAACTTCAGTATCTTTTTTACCTGATTGCTCAGTCTGAAACATGTAATAATTAAAAAAAAAAATAGAGATTTGTATATCTATCTTGACAGTCAATATAGAGTGAGGGGTTTGTAGTTTTATACAGTGAAATGTAGAAGTCTCCAGACGGGGGCCGGTGGTCCCGGTGCGGACTGTGCTACAGTCTAAAGGCCGTCCTGAGAACCGGGCCTGGCGTTTGGTCAGAACATGGGTTAAGGGCTTGATCCGCTGCGCTGATACAGGCATTTAAACAGGATATCGCTGAGGCTCTGCTGTTCCTTCCCTCTCCCGCTGCCTGGAACCGAACCGCTACGAACGGCGGCCGGTTCCTCCACCGCTTCCGCAGGCGCGGAGCCCGCGCGCCGCCCCTTCCCGCAGGGCCCG
>NW_009942507.1:0-3167 GCF_000696875.1 Nestor notabilis | reverse complement strand
TCCAACCCCAGCGACAGGCACTGCAGCCACTACACACGAGCCCTGTGGCACAAACTTGTATGAAGTACGTCACCATCATATGCCAACTCACTGCAGTAATGAACTGGAGACGAGCAGAGGCACCAGCAGGAAATGAACTCACTTCCCAGCACCAGCAATATGAAGAAAAACTCTCTTCCTCCCAATGGCCTCACATGTTGCCTGTAGAAAAGCTGCCTGAACCATGTGAGGGTTCCAGCAGCAGAGGAGAGATCCTACTCCCCGACTGCACAGACCAAAATCTCAGCTACTGACAGTAAGTGTCCTTCCTCTCAGGAGGGAGGATATGGAACGTACACTCCATGGGGTAGCCTGTGCTTTTACCTGCGAGACCAGAGAGGACATGAAGAATTCAGGTGGATAACCTACCTCACTCCTGGTTTTCCTAGATGGAAAACAGACCTACAGCTATATGAATTACAAGGAAAAACAACCACAAATGGAGGTTCTTCCACAAGAGACATTGCTCCAGTCTGCGGTGGACTGCTTCCCAGACAGAGTGGGAGGGTTGCCCTTACACCTCATCCTATAGCAATGAATTCCAATCCCTTTTTACAAGCAGTGAGTGGAGCATCCTATGAGCAGGCAGAGAGGTGTCCTGCCTCCAGCCAGGTGAAGCAGAGGACAATCGGGTTAACTGCGCTGTAAGCATTAGATGGCCTGGCACGTCAGAGCCGCAAAAGTAGGAGGCCCTAGTAGACACCGGTGCACAGTGTACCCTAATACCATTGAGGGTCAGAACCCCTTTCTATTTCTGGAGTGACAGGAGGACCCTAACTGAAATAAGCCTGACTGGGAAGGAGTGGGAAAAGCATGCCACTGTGACTGGCCCACAGGCTCCATGCATGCATGGCACAGGCTATCTCATGAGAAGTTATTTCAAGGACCCAAACCTGGGCTTTTGGAATAGCTGCTTTAGAGAAGCAGGAAATGAAGCAGCTGTCCAGTTTGCCTGGTCTCTCTGTCATGGGGTTGCTGAAGCTCGAAGAACAACAAGTGCCAGTCACGACCACAACAGTGCACCAGCAGCAAGATCCCACCAACTGAGAATCCCTGATTCCCATCCATGAGCTGAGCCGTTGATCCATCCACTGGAGAGTCAAACAGCGATCGGCAGGACCTGCTCACCCTTTAACAGCTCCATACGGCCAGTGCCAAAGTCTAAATGGGGGGTGAAGACTAACAGGAGATTACCGTGGCCTGAATGAATCACAGAATCATAGAATAGTTGGGGTTGGAAAGGACCTTAAGATCATCTAGTTCCCAGCCCCTGCCACGGGCAGGGACACCTCATACTAGAGCAGGTTGCTCCAAGACCCTGTGTCTAACCCAAACGTGAACACTGCCAGGGATGGGGCAGCCACAGCTTCTCTGGGCACCCTGTACCAGTGCCTCAGAACCCTCACAGGGAAGAACTTCTGCCTTATACGTAACCTGAACTTGCCCTATTGCACTTTGAACCCATCACTCCTTGTCCTGTCGCTGCGGTCCCTGAGGAAAAGTCCCTCCCCAGCATCCTTGTAGCCCCCTTCACACACTGGAAGCTGCTCTGAGCTCTCCACACAGCTTCTCTTCTCCAGGCTCAACAGCCACAACTTTCTCAGCCTGTCTTCATACGCGAGGTGCTTCAGTCCCTCATCATCCTCGTGCCTTCCTCCCTCTTGAAGTCACACCACCATTGAGTGCTGCTGTACCAGACATGCTGGGACTTCAGCATGAACTGGAGTCAAAGGCAGACAAGTGGGATGCCACAACTGATATTGCCAATGCGCTTTTCTCAATCCCTTTGGCAGCAGAGTGCAGGCCACAGTTCGCTTTTACTTGGAGGGGTGTCCAGTACACTTGGAACCGACTGCCCCAGGGGTGGAAACACAGCCCTAGCATCTGCCATGGACTGATCCAGACTGCACTGGAACAGAGGCAGACTCCAGAACACCTGCAATACATTGATGACATTATCATGTGTGCCAATACAGCGTAAGAAGTTTTTGAGAAAGGGAGGATGATAATCCAAATCCTGCTGAGGGCTGCTTTTGCCAGAAAACAGAGTAAGGTCAAGGGACCTGCACAGGAGATCCAGTTCCAGGGAATAAAATGGCAAGATGGATGTCACCAGATCCCCACAGATGTGATCAATACGATAACAGCAATGTCTCCACCAATTCACCAGAAAGAAACACAAGCTTTCTTAGGTGTCGTGGGCTTCCGGAGAATGCGCATCCCAAACTACAGTCTGACTGTAAACCACCTCTATCATGTGACCCGGAAGAGGAATGATTTCAAATAGGAAATCCCTGTCATCCAGGAATCCTGGAAGCAGGAATCATGGACTGGGCAGAGGGCAAAGGTTTTGGAATGTCATCAGAGGAGGAGGTGACACGTGCTGAGGAGGCCCCACAGTACAACAAACTACCAAAGAATCTACCTGCCGGGGAAAACAGCCTGGGTTACTCCTGCCTCGGGCAAAGGCAAACCCACTCGTGGGACTGCTTTTGCTCAAAGACCTGGGTGCACTTGTTGGGTAATGTGGAAGGATGGGGAAGTCCAGGGTGTACCTCAAGGCGATTTAATATCAAGTGAGAACAGCCACTGAATTGAACTCTATGACGCTGTGTACACTGGACAGCATCACTTCCATGGCGGCCACACGCCCATCACTGCACTGGACGCCTCGTGGCACCCATCTCCATTGCTACGGAGCTGAGGATCTGAACCTGACTCCCTTTTCATCACGACACTAATGAAGCAGGAACTTTCATCAAACTGCACAAGCGCAGCACTCATGGAATGGCAATAAGCTTCATCATGCAACAATCCACCACCACACACCATCCATCTTTCCTGCCTGCAGAGACTCATGACAGATGGAGCCCCAAGTCATGGACTGAATGAACTCAACAAACGTTTGTAGGGATGGTCCACAGACTACGGGAATGATATCTGTGTGTGTATCTGTGTGTGTGTATAGATATAGATATATACATATATATATTATATACATGTGTGTATATATATATATATCTATCTCTCAAAGGACAGGAAAGGTGATGGTGGAAAGTGTGAGACCTGGCATGATGTGAATGCTATGGAATAAGAGGGCGATACTGCCCTGGTTTCGGCTGGGATAG
>NW_009942506.1:10489-10923 GCF_000696875.1 Nestor notabilis | reverse complement strand
GTTGACCCCTGTATGGCAGATGTCCATCAGGGCACAGTGACCCACAGAGGCTGTGGGGTGGCTTTTCGCAGACTGGGGCAGTGCTGGGGGTTACCTGGGGCATTGGGTGCAAGTGGTTGAAAACTGGTCGGTGCTGGGAAGAAGTTCCCTGAAGGGCTGTGGTAACTGTGGCCCTAATGAAGAAGAGTGTTCGTTAGAGGTGGAGTGCTGGGAGCAGTGGGTTTTTTGATGATGGGTGGGCTGAGAGGAGCCTGTGCTCCCGGACAAGGCCTTGTGGGCTGGGGGGTGCCCCTTGGGGATGAGGGGTGTGGGAGATGGGGCAGACATGGAGTGAGCAGAGCGTTGCTGGGTGAGGAGGGGATGAAGGGAAGTGAGAGCTCCTTCTTTGATGGGGAAAGAGCTCTATGGAAACCGGCGCGGGTGGGGTGCTGCTC
>NW_009942506.1:0-9950 GCF_000696875.1 Nestor notabilis | reverse complement strand
GCAGGCTCGGCTGCCAAGCGCAGGGCAGCGGCAGCGGTGCCTTTGCTGTCGAAGAACTGGACTGAGGCTCTGCTCTAGCAAGGACTGTCATTGTACTACAGGGAGGACTCTGCCCCTGCTCCTCCAGTCCCAGCCCCTGCTGGGGTTGTCTTCGCATCAGCTCCTCATCATCCCCCTGTGCACACCCAGCCCTGGTGCACAGACCCGGGTCTGGTTCTGCTCCAGCCGCACCCTGTGTGATGCAGCATAGCAGGGTCCAAGAGCTGTCAGTGTGGGCCCCTGCTCTGCACATTGCCATGGTATCCACCTCTCTCCTCTGCTGTTCCTTGGGCACTGCTCCGCAGCTCCCTGCCCTGCCTTTGTTCTGGAGTGTGCGTGGGCACAGGAGGGAGCAGCGATGCTGGAGTTCTGTGATGGTGTGTTGTAACCCCCTTCTCCTTACACAGCCTCCGCTGCAACCAGCAGAGTCAGCTCAGCCTGGAGGCAGTGGAGGGAATGGGGCAGCTCCTGCAAAGCTGAGCATCTGTGAGCTGTACAAAGTAGGGATTTCCCTCTCAGACCTCCCTTGCCCCGGGGCAGATTCATATCAGAGAGCTGCAGGGTGGAAATGTCTTTGGTGCAACCCTGAGCTGGCCGCCAGCACTGGGGAGAGCTGTGGGCTGCCTGGGGCTGGGGCTGGTCAGTGTGGGGGGCAGGCAGGGCTTTGGGGGCTGGCAGGAGAGCACTGGGGCCAAGGGGCAGAGCAGAGCAGCACAATGCATCCTGCCCAGCACCAGCATCCTGCTCAGTGCAGCCTGGTCCATGTGCAGCCCCAGCTCTGGCATTGCAGGGTGAGGAGCAGGAGCTCCTGGGCTGTGCAAGGTGCCCATGGGCAGCAGGCTGGTGCAATGGGTGTCTGCTGCAGCTCCATGGGCGAGGGGACCCAGATACCCCATGGTGCACCCTGCGTGGTGCTCCCATGCTGCTACCAGCTGTGCTCAAGCTGGGGCCAGGGCATCACCCTCCTGCAGATCAAGGCAGTGCATGCAGAGGGCTGCTGCATTCATGACTCGTGTGCATTCATGGCTCAGGTACATTCATGGCTGCATTCATGGCTCAGGCGGGGGCTGACTTCCCAAATAGAAGCTGCCTGGTTTGCTGTAGTAGCTGAGGTACCTTCACTTAAAGGGAAGCAAAGCAGGAAAACCCAGCTGGCTTAACAGTGTGACTGGCCTTGAGCTTCTCTGGCTCCTGCATCATGCCCATGCACCAGCACTGACCTCTCTCAGTGCTCATTCCTCATGCCCTGAGCAGCCAGGCTCAGTCCCTGTCTGAGCACTGTGAAAGGGGATGGGGAAAACAAGGAACTGACCCTGTCCCATCTGCCACTGCTGGGCTTGCCATGGTCCCATTGGCTCCATGAGACACTCTGGGGTGTGCTGGATGTTTGCCATGCTCTGGAGAAGCTCGTGTGAAGCTCCAGAGCCGTGTGTTCCCTGCCTCTTCCTCCCCTCCAACAGGCCCTTTCCCTGCCCTGCTGCTGTCTTTGCCTGGCTCCTGTGGCTGTGGCCCTGCCCAATGGGCAGCAGCAAGAATGCTGATGCTTTGGCTGCTCTGTGGGCTCTGGTCCAGGCCAAGAGGAGTGTCTGTGCCCCAGGAGGGCTCCCACAGCCCACGGTGCAGAGCGGGACTTGGGCAGGCTTAGGAAGGGGAAGGATGGATGCTCTGCAGGCAGGGAGAAGGCAAAGGATACTGATAGCATGTGCAGTCAGGTGCCTGCCTGGTAATAGGAGCACTGGAGCACCCATCGCCTGCTCTGACCTGGGGACATCCCTGCCCACCAGAAAGAAGGGCCATGTGCAAGCTCTGCTGGTCTGGACCCTGTGGGTCTATAGCCTCTTATAGCAGAGCAGGGAAAGCACAGCAGGGAATGCCACCAGCTACTTCTGCACTGCGAGGAGTCTCCTTTTGTAATCCAGATGTGCTCCCTCCCCATTCCTCCCATTGCTGCACTGCAGAAGGGCCCAAAGCTTCCATCCCACCTCCGCCTGCCTCTCTGCATCCCACTGTGGAGCAAGAGAAAGGAGATATGCCCTGTTCTTCTCACAGTGCAGGTCCCATCTCAAGCTGGGAATGGTGGAGGGCAGCTCCGTCAGTGCTCAGATGATTTAACCTGGAAGTGCTGCCCCATCACGAGGACATCAGCAGTGATGTCTCTGGAGACACTGCCTTTCAGAGACCGGGTCATGGCCCGGGTGGGGATTGCTCAGAACAATGGAACCCAGTAACGGGGAATTCCAAGGCTTTCAGCTGAATCAACACGGTGCTGGGGGGTTGTAAAGGAACCGAAAAGGCTTGGAGACAGCTCCGGGAGAGCTGGAAAATGTGAAAAGTGATCTGCGTCACAGCCTAAAACCCATTTGGAGACTCCAACCCTGAGCCAGGACATGAGCTTGAACAAACACAAGTGGGATGAGGAAGGGCTGAGGGACCTGGGGGTTTAGTGTGGAGAAGAGAAGGCTCAGGGGGACCTGATCGCTCTCTGCAACTGCCTGACAGGAGGATGGAGCCAGGAGGGGGCTGGTCTCTGCTCCCAAGGAACAAGGGACGTGGACAGTGGTATTGATAGAGCTCTGTTGGTGAGAGGCTGTTAAGGTCTCGTTGAGGCCAGGGATGGAGCTGCTCATTCCCCCTTGTGGCTGCAGAAGGTCTCTGCCCTCGGCCCTGTTCACAGGCACCTCAGTTCAGGTTCATATTCTGGCTGTTCCTCCTTAATGCAAAGGAAAGAAGAGCCTGAAAACCAGTGCCTGAAGCATAGATGCCCCTGTTAAGCCAAGGGAAGGGAAGGAATAACTTTTCCTGTTACAAAACAGAGAGGCAAAGATTTCCTGAGCTTCTGCTCAGCCAGGACTGACGGGAAGATGCCACGGGACGATGCCATTCCTTCGGGATTTGAATTCCCTGTTCCGTGGGTGGCTGCAGTGCATCCTGTGAGCTATACTAATGGGCGAGTGGGGAGGGACCTGCGGCACTTCTGCTGATGTGGTACCTCTGCTGGTGTGGCTCCAGGTGCTGCAGGGGGACACTGGCTCTGACTGGTGGTTTGCAGAGCCGGGCTGTTGTGTGTGTTCTTGTGGGAGGACATAATCAATAAAAGGCCCCACCTGTGCCACCTGCTGAGCTGTTTCCTCTCCCTAAGAGAAAAGCAGGAAACAGCGATGTGGGAGCTGCTACTGGGCACTTCTCTTCCCAGCCAGTGAGTGCCAGAGCCTCTTGTTCTGCTGCAGTGTTCAAGGCCAGGTTGGACACAGGGGCTTGGAGCAACCTGCTCTAGTGGAAGGTGTCCCTGCCCGTGGCAGGGGTTGGAACTGGGTGAGCTTTAAGGTCCCTTCAACCCAAACCATTCCATGATTCTGTTCTGTGATTCCTCCCTTAGTCCTGTTCTGTCTGCGCTGCTACTGCGGTGCACTGGTGCTGGCCCTTGAATGGGGAAGGAGTGTGAGCCCGGGCAGAGGAGGCTGTTGTTCAAGGCCCTGGGGATCCTTCCTAACACTGGTGTAGCTCCCCTGTCTTTTCTGCCTGCTCTGGATGCAGGCTGGAGCTGCCTATCCTTTGGAAGAGGTTGGCGCTGGGCTGTGCATCACCCTGTGGAGGGGGTGGTGGACACCCGGCTAAAATTATCCCAAACACCCACAGGACTTGAGAGATGACAGCCTGGATTTTAAGGAGGCAGCAGCAAGCCCAGGCTGAGCTTTGTGCCTCTGAAGCAGTGATGGACTGTGGGTCTGCAGCATTCAGCCGTGTCTGAAACCAGTCCCCAAAGTCTTGCAGCTGGAGCATTTGGAAGTGGGAACCTCTCATGTGGGGCTTGATGCAGGAAAAGGTGGCGATGCAGGAATGGCACTGGGGGAGCTCAGGAGTGCCTCAGTGCTCACTGGAGTCCCCTGTGTGCTGGCACTGCCACCCTGCAGGTGTCTGACCAGGGATGTTTCCCATGGGAAGCCGTGTCCTGCAGCCACCCATGGGCAGCAGTGCCCGCCCTCCATGGCCACTTCCCACCGCAGCTGGGATTGCAGAGCACGAGGTGCAGGTTTCCTGTTTACTTTTGCACGGGAAGCTAGAAAAGCTCATCCCAAGGAATTGCAGCTCAGTACATCATATAAAAAATGCATAGGTAGAGAGACAAGAGGCTCCTGCCACGAGTGGTGCTTGGGAAGCTGCTTACTGCCAGCGGGCTGAGCCTTGGAAAATAGAGCAGGAAGAGCCAGAGGGACAGCGAGGTGCAGCGGATGGGACTCGCGCCTGGAGGTCCCCAGGGGCTTTCTCCTCCGTCATATGCTGGCAACTCCTTGTCTTTAACCTTTAAATCACGATCAAGCAGACCGAGGAGCTGCTCTAGATTAAAACGTTTTCCCCACTAGCTTTAACCTCCAGCAGCAGCTGTGCGGGAGCAGCCTGATGCGACTGCGAACCAGCCTGTTCGTGCCCCCAGGAGCCAGCACTGGTGCTGCTGTTGGATCAGGGGGCTCAGGGAGGTGTTGTCCAACTTTATTCCAGCTGTGGACATCACCTGGCAGCAGGGATGTGTTGTGAGCCCTGACAGCACGGATGGTGCCCGCTGCTTAAATATATGCACCCTCCCACACGGTGCTCTACTTAGGTCCTGATCTGCGCTCACAAAGCAGGAATAAAAAGCTCAAATCATGTTCTTGCATTTTATATTCTCTGAGGTAATTTTAAATCTCAGGAATGGGAAGACTTTGCCTTTCTCCATTGGAGCACTGTGTCCAGCTCCGGGGCAACAGCACAAGAGGGACGTGGAGCTGCTGGAGCGAGGCCAGAGGAGGCCCCGGAGCTGCTGCAAGGGCTGGAGCAGCTCTGCTCTGGAGCCAGGCTGAGAGAGCTGGGCTGGGGCAGCTGGAGAAGAGACGGCTCCTGAAGGGGACACCTTAGAGCAGCTCCAGTGGCTAAAGGGGGCCCAGGGGGGCTTTGGACAAGGGATGGAGGGACAGGCCAAGGGGAATGGCTTTAACCTGCTAGAGGGGAGATTGAGATGAGCTCTTGGGCAGAAGCTCTTCCCTGTGAGGGTGCTGAGGCACTGGCCCAGGGTGCCCAGAGAAGCTGTGGCTGCCCCATCCCTGGCAGTGTTCAAGGCCAGCTTGGACACAGGGTCTTGGAGCAACCTGCTCTAGTGGAAGGTGTCCCTGCCCGTGGCAGGGGGTGGAACTGGAGGAGCTTTAAGGTCCCTTCCAACAAAACCAGGCTGGGGTTTTGTGACACATCCCAGTGTCTGTGGCTGTGTGGGAAGGAGGAAGAGGCAAGAGGCAGCCTGAGCACCTGGTGCTTTTCTGTGCAGGCGTGGGATGAGAGCAGGGTTTGTGCTGCACCTCCCGAGGGGCAGGAGCGTGGCTACTGTCCGTGGCTCCATCCCTCTGCTCCCAGGCATGTAAACTAGAGGGGAGGTCTGGATGTGAGGAACTGACCCCTGCAATGGCCCAAGCCTGCACTGAAGAGTTTGATCCTTGGCCACAGCAGCTGCTTTCTGCTGCTGTAAGGATCTCTGGCTGTCAGTTGTTGTATTGGGTTTCTCACCCATTTAGGGGAGAATCAAAGCACTTGTGCACACACTCTGAGATGCTTTTTGCTTACCAGTCATGCATTGTTGTTCCATAGGAAGTGGCCTCTTTCTGAACAGATTATCCATGAATGAGGCAGCTGCTCCTCTTTGCTTTGTGTCCTCATTCACTGAGCAGCCCCACACTCGCTTCTGTGTGCGGCTCAATGCGACACCGAGCGTGGCACATTTTAAAGTCCCTTTGTAGCTCTTTTTGTGCCTGTTTCCCTAACACAGACATTTGAGCTCTGTCAGCATCCAGACAGGATCCGTGGGAGAGTGGACTGAGATCCTCAGTGTAACAAAGCACTGTGTATTATCCAGTGTCCTTTGGACAAGGGTGAGGAGGTTGGGGTTAGGTGCAGCACCGGCCACACAGTGTCCAAGGAGCATGTCCCATCAGTGTGTCTGGTTCATAGAACCACAGACTGATTCGGGTTGGAAGGAAGCTTAAGAACATCCAGTTCCAAGCCCCTGCCCCGGGCAGGGACACCTTCCACTAGAGCAGGTTGCTCCAAGCCCCTGTGTCCAACCTGGCCTTGAACACTGCCAGGGATGGGGCAGCCACAGCTTCTCTGGGCACCCTGTGCCAGCGCCTCAGCACCCTCACAGGGAAGAGCTTCTGCCTCAGAGCTCATCTCAATCTCCCCTCTGGCAGGTTCAAGCCATTCCCCTTGTCCTCTCCCTACAGGCCCTTGTCCAAAGCCCCTCTCCAGGTTTCTTGCTGGCCATGAAGACAGAGCTGGTTTAAGTAACTAGCAGTAAAAGTCCCTTTTTTTGCCTTTTGCTTGTAGGTGCAGAAGGTATTTTGCTGCTTATAAGTTTCCTATAGCCCAGCACAGGCAGTTTTGAGTAGTTGTATTTAATTTATTAGTACTGAGAAATATTTTAGCACAATAAACATATTTTAATGACAATTTTTATCCCCATCCACTTCAAATCAAATCAAGTCAAATCTTGCTTATCCTCTTGTTACGTGAGAAATCTGCTACTGGCTACTTTCTACAGTATTTGGGTAGAGGTAAAAACTGGAATTTGGATTATAATTTAGCTTACATTTTAGTCTGTATTTTCTATTATTATGGCTCAGATAGATGCATGATGAACACAGTTACAGGGGATGTACTCAAGGAAAAGCACTTTTGGTTGTAAAGTCTCTATTACATTGCAAATTAATGTAATGTAATGGTGAGGAATTGATCCGTCTCAGCCTTTCTTTAGGAAAACTGCTGAGGACAACGCTGCAAAACAGCATCAGCTCCATTATTCATATCCAGATCCTCTGCCAGGGATTTATCATGGTTAAAACTAGTGATGTCCCTGCCTGAAATCAATCCACTTTGCTTTATCCTGCGGGGAGGCTTTAGCCTGCAGCGGGGAGCTGCAGGTCACTGCGCTGGAGCCGTGCCTGAGGTTGATGGGTTTGGGACTGGGATGTTCAGCTGCTGAGTGCTGTGTGACATCCTTTGTGGTGCTGTGAGCATCCCTTGTGCTCTGCCACGTCCCTTGTGCCGTGCCACGTCCCTTGTGCCGTGCCACGTCCCTTGTGCTGTGCCATGTCCCTTGTGCTCTACTCTGGAGCCAGGCTGAGAGAGCTGGGCTGGGTCAGCTGGAGAAGAGAAGGCTCCTGAAGAGGACACCTTAGAGCAGCTCCAGTGCCTAAAGGGGCTCCAGGAAACCTGGAGAGGGGCTTTGGACAAGGGATGTAGGGACAGGCCAAGGGGAATGGCTTGAACCTGCCAGAGGGGAGACTGAGATGAGCTCTTGGGCAGAAGCTCTTCCCTGTGAGGGTGCTGAGGCGCTGGCCCAGGGTGCCCAGAGGAGCTGTGGCTGCCCCAGCCCTGGCAGTGTCCAAGCCCAGGTTGGACAGAGGGGCTTGGAGCAACCTGCTCTAGTGGAAGGTGTCCCTGCCTGTGGCAGGGGTTGGAGCTGGAGGAGCTTTAAGCTCCCTTCAACCTAAATCAGTTTGGAGTTCCATGAATTTTAAAGCTAAGTTGCTCTCTACATAGAACTTGCTCTCTATATACAAGGCATTAGGGACACAGTGGGCATGTGTTGTCAAGATGAGCATTTCTCTCCTTGTTCTGAGTTCTGTCCCCATGGCAGTTGCAGCAGGCTCCAGGGCTTTGTAGCTTGAAAGTTCAACTGTTGGTCCATGCCAGGAGCGGGAGTTTTGTTTGGAGCAGCAGAGGAAGGATCTCACAGACCCTCAGAGGTAAGGTGGTCACAAAGCATGCTGCGAGGTGCTGCCTGTGTGTGCAAGGAGGAGTCGGGAGCAGGCACAGAGCTGCACCATGCATCTTGGCTTGGAAAGAAGATACGAGGGCAACCACCCCTCTTTCCTTGTCTGTGCTTAGAGGGCAAAGTGAGCATAATTGAGGCATAATTCATAGTTACTGGTAAGAAAGCCTGGGCCATGGGATGAGGAGCAGTACTGGGGCTCTATATTACATTTATCTCCAGGGGAGAGTATTTTTATTACAGTCTGGGTTGGTGGAAAACTCTGAGATTAGCTCCATTTTTAATGTACGCTTCCCTGTGGATGAGCCCCAAAGGGGTTTTCTGCTGTCTCCAGCTGCCAGGCTGCTGGTGTCCTGTGCCCGGCAGTGCCGTGACGCAGCACCCTGTGTACTGAAGGTGCCCACATGGAAATAAACGCCCAGTGTTTGTCAGCATTCCCCAAATCAGGAGGTGTTCAGTGACAAAAGCCCCATAAATGACTGGGAATTCGCAGTGCGAGTGAACTGAGCTGCAGAGGCACCTCCTGAGCCCTCCCCAGCTCCATTCCCACAAGGAAACATGCGATGCCACGGCTGGAAGCCCAGCAGAGGAAGGAGCAACTCTGCCCATAGGGAGTTGTTACAGCTCTGTGGGTCTGGGAGGAAAGTGCCTCATTGCTGGATGCTCCTGAGGCTGTTTCCTCTTGTGCCATCCCTTGTTCCTTGGGAGCAGAGACCAGCCCCCTCCTGGCTCCATCCTCCTGTCAGGCAGTTGCAGAGAGCGATCAGGTCCCCCCTGAGCCTTTTCTTCTCCACACTAAACCCCCCAGGTCCCTCAGCCCTTCCCCATCACACTTGTGCTCCAGGCCCTGCTCCAGCTCCGGTGCCCTTCTCTGGCCCCATCCAGCACCTCAATGTCTCTCTTGCAGTGAGGGGCCCAGAGCTGAACACAGGGATCGAGGTGCAGCCTCCCCAGTGCCCAGCGCAGGGGGACAGTCCCTGCCCTGGCCCTGCTGCCACACTGGGGCTGGGACCGGCCGTGGTGCTGGGGGCTTCTTGGCTGCCTGGGCACAAGCTGCTCATGTTCAGCTCCATCCATCAGCACCCCAATGTCCTTTTACATGGGCAAGCTTCCCCAAGCTTGGAGCGTTGCAGGGGTTGTTGTGGCCCAAGTGCAGGATCTGGCACTTTGCCTTGTTGAACCTCATCCCATTGGTTCATCCCATGGATCCAGCCTGTGCAGATCCCTCTGCAGAGCC
Organism: Nestor notabilis; assembly: GCF_000696875.1. Taxonomy (NCBI): domain Eukaryota; kingdom Metazoa; phylum Chordata; class Aves; order Psittaciformes; family Psittacidae; genus Nestor; species Nestor notabilis. The sequence continues at coordinate 879 of NW_009942506.1, read as the reverse complement.
CTCTGTGGCTGTCATGTGCTCCAGCAGAACCAGGGCTGCTCCGTGCCCACATGGTGCCCAGGGACTTCAGGAGTGTCCCTGAATTTTTAGATCACGTCTGAACAATTCCTGATGCACTTTCACGCTCGGGCTTTTCCCTGCTAATGGCTCGGTGGTGGCAGCTGGGGCCTGTGATCCCATCTGCTAATGGATAACTCTGGGTTCATCCCAGCGTGTGTCTGCAGCGATGGACATTCCGGGGCTCGCTCCTGTTGGACCTGTTCCCTGGTCCTGCTCATGGTCTGCGCACACTGTACTCGTTGCGGGGAGAAGGGGAATGGCTTCCCTGTGCTGGGCTCAGCCCCAGCTCCTTGGCGCTGCTCTCCCCCCATAGCGAGTCCATTGACTTGTGTTAATGAAGGGTAACCCTCCCTAAGCACACGCTAGAGGAGCTCTTTGGTGCCCACGTTTTGCAGCTCAATGGCATCCACCAGTGCATGCTGTTCCTTCTCAGAACCAGCTCTGTGAGGCTAGGGTGAGGTGACTCATGATGGCTCTCCCTGGGTGCTGGAGGATGTGACCATGCAGAGAGGAGTTGTCTGCAGGCTCAGTCCCCCGCCACCGTCCCACTGCGCTATTCAGCATCCACCCCTGGCTTCAAGTTGTTTTCTGCTGTCCCAGCACTCCTCAGCCTGCGGGTAGAGTCTGTGAGTCACACACCTCAGCAATGAATATCTGCACAGAGCTGAAGGAACAACAGCAATTGCTCCTGCCTTAGCGCTGTGCAGGGAGCAAACAGTGCAAGAAGTTAAAGGAACAAGGCTTTAAGGGGGAGGATGGGAGTGTGCGGTGTAAACAGCTCTGGACCCAAGCTGCCAGCAGCTCCAGACACCAGCTCCC